>NC_052505.1:14746134-15046134 GCF_014356525.2 Nilaparvata lugens | reverse complement strand
AAATTTATCAAGCTATTGCAAAAAGTTATTAGCCTCACACGTTAGGCTAGTCTATTTACTATCGCAAGCAAAATGGGAGGGTTTCAGTTCCCCACAATCTGAGTTTATCACGTGCCTGTTTTGACAATTTGAGACACTGAAGCAATTGGGAAGTTGAGCCGTTAAGTTCGTTGAATATCACGGAATAACCAAAAAGGTTATATTTAATTATGTTTAAAAGATAAAGGATAGGTTAGGGGGGGTTGGCCCCCTGTGGGTTAGGGGGAGCTTCAAGTCGAACATCGTACTCAAGAATTAGTTGAAAACCAGAAGACAACCACAGTATCCCTGCTTGTCGTGGGAGGCGACTAAAAGGGACTCCCTTCTCAAAACCCTTCTTCTCCTTCTTAATATGCTTTGGAACTTTTATTTTCTAGAATGACACTTTTCCATTGACTTAGCTTTGTGCCATTCTTTCTTTCTTTTTCTATCTGTCGGCCTTCCTTGGTCATATTCTTACTTCTTCTGAGGCCAACCCAGGGTGTGATGTGGACCGTGCTGATGGGTGGTGCTTTTATATGGTGTCTCTAACGGTGCCTGCAGGATACCAGACACCCTCCTGTAGTATTTAGCCTTGCCTGGACATGCGGGGCTCTGTCTGGGTTGACTCCACTTCCCTATAGTGAGGTTCACATTATAATGGCAGTGAAAAAAGATAGGAGAAAAACGTTGCCAAGTCTCTCCATTTTACCACTGAGTGTACACAGCTATTACTCAATTCAACCCATTAAATTTGATCTAATAATAATTATCATTTCCTTGATAATCAAATTAATCAAGAAAATATATTTTTTCATAATTTGATTAAAAAATTTGCTTTCACAACTGAGCTAAGATTTTTATTTTTATACAGATCTGAAATGGCGGCTAATTTAAAAAGCTGTGATGCAACAATCTGAATTTCAAAATAACAGAAATTGAGTTATTTAGTAGGTATTCTACTGAAATTTCTTTATAGATAATAAAAAAATAGAAATCCTATCCAAAAAAAGTAATTTTAATGTAAATAATTCTGAAATAACCTTTCAATATTATTTATACCAGTACGAGTAGGTCTAACCTATACGTGTAGCCTAACTGAAGCATGGATGGAGTCAAGGATGATTATAGTTATCAACTTTTAAAATGTCATTTCAGGTATTTTAATTTGTGTTTCTCATACGGTAATGTCTAAAAATTATTTTATTGTTTCAAAAATACATTTTAAATCAATTATACGAGTTGTGTACTCAAGTATTTTGATAGAATGAAGAAAAAAATGGCGGCTGAGAATTGTTTGTCTACTTTTGTACAGTCACTGTAAAAAGTAAAATATTCTGGCAAACTGACAACATTCCAAAGCGAGAGTGAGATAGCGCTATCTGTTTTGTTGTATGATAGAAAAGGACAGCAACAGTATTGTCAATCGTACACTGCCATTATAACTTGGACCTCACTATAGCTGTTCGTGGGAACTACATGAACAAACCAAACCCAAACCAACTCCAGATGTTGCCTTGCCTTCAAATCCATCTGCATCTGCCTCATCTGGCTCCTCAATCTGAATAGGGTGCTTCAGAAACGCAGGAGGTTCCGTTGCACTCTTATGTAGAGGCTATCAACATTGAAAAGGCTTCTACTGATCACAACATGATGTAAGCTCAATCACACAATCCCAACTGGAGAGGACGGATGAGATTCTCAAACCACTTCTCAACGAAGGGCGGCCATTCAGGCAAAACTTCTTGGAAGAGGTGAGGCTTTTGACCCTGCAGTTTCGGGGGGGGGGGTAAGAAAAAACCCAAGAGACCAGAGATGGGTGAAACTCCAGGCACAAATGTAGGTCAAGATGCTGAGTCGAGGGTGACCAGGTGCCCTAGAGGCAATTTGGCGACCACTCCCTCAGCGGGAAAACCTACAATGAAGGCCAGGATTGGAACTCATGTAGGTCACGAGAACCAATCAAAAGAGACTGCCAAGCATATCACACTGGATTGCGAGAGACTAGCCATGTGATGAATGGGATGTTAGTAAAGGGAAAACTGCTGGATCTTGTAATTGACACAGGTATTGGTTTTGCCCAATTAACGTACTTGGGAACACAATAAGCTCCGTGTTGGTGTGGGGCTCTTTGAATCCTTGAATCATAATTGTTTGAATCCCTTCAAACATAACATAGGGGGGTTGTGTTTTTGCATTTATATTGCAGTACGCTGGTATTATTCAAAATATACTAGTAGTTCTGTGAACAGTAGACCTCACGCAGTATTCTCATCCACAAGTACCTGATTGAAACTATAAACCTTATGAAAATACAGCAATAGACTGGCTTCACACATCTGTGTAATCACTTGTCAGATGATTTATGATAAATAATTCTATAGTCTGATTTTTACTCCAATATCGGCGTATGAAGGAGGCTCCTTTTTCCTATTATATTATCCTTGAAATGCAAAATTTCCAAAAACCTTGTATATACGTCGACGCGCAATTAAAAAAGGAACATACCTGTCAAATTTCATGAAAATCTATTACTGCGTTTCGCCGTAAATGCGCAACATATAAACATTTAAACATCAAGAGAAATACCAAACCGTCGACTTGAATCTTAGACCTCACTTCGCTCGGTCAATTATAAATATAATACTGTATCCACTTGACTTTCCGAAAGCAACGTCAACTCGACGAACTGAGATTTCGACTAGCTGAGACCCTCCTAAACATCTGATTCCTGATCAACTAAAACCGAGATGAAGTGAATGTCATCCATTAGAATGTGTATTGCATTGCATTTTTTACCTACAGTAGCCTATCTGAAATATTAAATAGGACTACAGTAAAAGGAACACAAAACAAAATCCATTACCAGAAACCTAGATTATTCACCAGGCAACAAAATATTACTTTCTCATGTAAGCCTATGTGATTGAATATTTCAGATATGACAACGCTGCACCGTCTAACAACAGTAGTGTTCACTTTTAAAATATTAATTTATTTGTTATTGTCAACCAAAATATCAATCCCTGGAGAGTTGTTCAGAGATTGGTTTCAAAGTAATAAGATGAAGCATGAAGTGACATTTCCTTAATGTATAAAAAATAAACTTTACTTCAAGGTTCATACTACTGATTACCTTACTGGATTTATTAGTTTTTTTCAATATGTTAATTTATTAGTTTTTATAAACCGTAAACCTTTTCGCAGGCATTGGGTTTAAAAACAAACATTAATTTGGCCAAAATGCGTTAAAAATAGTCGTGAAAGCATTGTTCTAGAGGATAAACGATTGTTTTGGATAAAAGGCAAGGAAAGATCTAGAAAAAAAACAACTTACCGGCCAGCGATTCCAGTAGGTTGTATCTCCTGCACGAAGATACCCAGTTCTCCTTTCTCCTCGCTCTTTAATCCAACCACACTGAAGCCGAGACTGCTTCCATCCGGTTTGAACAGCTGAAAATTACAAATAAATCAAATTATTTGCAATGAAAACATAAACTAAGAGCATAATTAACAAGGCTGGCCACTCACGACAGGATAAGTGTGTGTGTATACACATGAAAGATTTTACCAAACGCAAAATTCATTCTTGCCATTAACGACAAGACAAGTGTGTGTGTACACACAATGTCACCATACATTGTTGTGTCATCACTGCTTTAAACAAAATTTTTTGAGGTTAGGTTTTTATAATTTTTGAAGTTTTTTATAATAATTTGTAATTTTCCAATGGTTTATTTATTGTTATTGGCTTTTAGAAGTATCTCGCTGATAACTGTGTCGACTTTGTATGTGCATGAATTGTGGATGCATTCTACCGTTAGTGGCAAGCCTAAAGCTGCGTACACATATTCGCGCTTCCAACCAGCACCGAGCACGCTCCTCCCTCTTACCGCCCTCGTAACACCATCGAACCACAGTCGCACCGCCCACGCACCCATCATGAACGTTATGGAAGATGATGTTAGATCTTCTCGCGTTCCCCGGTTGACCCACTGTTGCTCCCCGGTCGATCATCAATCGCTCTGCTGGAGTGACGTTCGGTTGCGGAGCAGAGCGAAAGTCTGTACGCACCTTTAGAAGCTGCTGTCAAAAAGCTAATTTTTGTTCGAAGCGACTCGCTGATGACACAAGATACATAACGAGCAAGTGTGCTCACAAATGTTAAACAACACAGTTTTCCTGTCGTTAGTGGCCACCCTAGGATGAGAACAGTTAGTTACGTGAGCCTGCAACAACAGTGAAGATGAATGCTTGTGGCTATAGTGGGGTCCACGTTATAATGGCAGTGGAGAAAGATAGGTGAACAGCATCGCCCATTCTCTGCCTTGCCACTGACTTCTATAGAGGATAGCTGATACCGGTATATCTAATGTAATATCAATTGTTCATTTCTTGTATGAAATAATAAATTATATTTGATTCGTCAAGATAATAGTTTTTAATGATCAAATGATAAATTTTCATAATTGGGATTCAATATTATGTTAAACAATTACATTTCTACAATTTTAAAAAACGATTCGGCTATGTTGCGAACCTAGAAAAGGATAGCGCTATCTACTTTGTCGAATAATTGACAAGGATAGCAACACAAATTTTAATCAAATACTACCAATGTAACGCCGACCTCACAATAGAATAGCATTCGTCAAAGTTGGATGATCTCACCTAACATCTCGAAAAACTACAGGTGGAAATTACTGAATAATTGTAATTATTCAAATGCTAATGAATTAATTATTATTATTAATCGAAAATACAAATTAAATGCTGTAATTCACCCCGAAGACTTCAGATTTGCAGTAGCAGAAGTTTTCGGGGTGAATTACAGCATTTAATTTGGATTTTCGTTCAATGATAATCTAGAAAAACAATCAATTCAATTTTGTCGAGTCTAAACGTGTCATTCTATTGTTATTTACTGCCATTTTTTGAGCTGAATCGGTAGCTGGATAGAAATTGATTGTTAAGTCAACTCTGGCAACGGTAATCGATTAATAGTTCAATGATGAATAGTAAGTTTCTCACAATTTCTCAACTTACCTTAACAGTAAGAACATCACGTCCTAGAGAGTTGTTCAGAGATTGGTTTCAAAGTAATAAGATGAAGCATGAAGTGACATTTCCTTAATGTATGAAAATTAAACTTTACTTCAAGGTTCATACTACTGATTACGTACTGGATTTATTGGATTTTTTTCAATATGTTAGTTTATTAGTTTTTATAAACCGTTAACCTTTTCGTAAGCATTGGGTCTGAAAACAAACATAAATTTGGCCAAAATGCGTTGAAAATAGTCATGGAAGCATTTTCCTAGACTAGAGGATAAAGGATTGTTTCGAATAAAAGGCAAGGAAAGATCTAGAAAAAAGCAACTTACCGGCCAGCGATTCCAGTAGGTTGTATCTCCTGCACGAAGATGCCCAGTTCTCCCTTCTCCTCGCTCTTCAATCCAACCACACTGAAGCCGAGACTGCTTCCATCCGGTTTGAACAGCTGAAAATTACAAATAAATCCAATTATTTGCAATGAAAACATAAACTAAGAGCATAATTAACATGGCTGGCCACTCACGACAGGATAAGTGTGTGTGTATACACATGGAATATTTAACCAAACGCAAAATTCATACGGGCCATTAACGACAGGACAAGTGTGTGTGTACACACAATGGGCCATATGAATGAAGTTGAGCATTTGCTTATACTTCTAAAATATGGAGCATTTGCTTCATTTTCTATGAATAAACGTGAGCAAAACCTTTTGCTTATGCTCATCAAAAAAATAGTTTGAGCATTTGCTCAAAAGTAAAAGCTTATACTCAAAATTGTATGAATAAACTAGATCATATGCTCAACTTTTGAAGCAAATGCTTCAAAAAAGGTGAGTCTAGTCTAGAGCAGCTTTTCACCTTTTGCTCATGGTAAAATGGCTTAACTAATTCGTATGAGGAAGAGGAAACTATACCAGAAACGATCACAACCAATAGTTGAGAACTATAAAACTCTTTTTAGATTCAATCATGATAATAATATATCACCATTATTCCTACAAAAGAATGAATACAAAAGATCCTATCTGATATAGAGATAGCCATCACAAAATAGGAAATAGGCATTTAAGAAGATGAGAGTGTAGACGATAATAAGAAGGCTATTGATATTATAAGAATATGCTGAAGATTATTATAGAGATGACATTTTTTCACACTATTATTTCAAAATTCTAGACTCAACTAACCTAAAACTCTATTCATAAATAGAAAACAGAGCAGACGACGCAAACACAAGCGGTGCCCCCTACTTGCATATTTAGCGCTTCCGTGAGCTATAAAAACAAAGTAAGGCTACAAAAGCGAATCAGCGGATGGAAAAATCTTTAAAATACGTGAGCTTTTTCTCCAGAGTTCAGGAGCATAAGGTAAGAGTATAAGGTAAAGCTTATTCATATAAAAATGAGCAAATGCTTTTGCTTCTACCTTTTGCTCATGAGCGAAACCTTATGCTCCATGCTTTTGCTCATGAGCATTTGCTCTGGTTTTATTCATATGAGCCAATGTCACCATACATTGTTGTGTCATCACAGCGAAATGCTTTAAACAAAATTTTATAATAAAATTAGGTTTTTATAATAATTTTAAAGTTGATATGGCGGAAGGTGTGG
The DNA here is from genome assembly GCF_014356525.2 of Nilaparvata lugens. NCBI lineage: Eukaryota > Metazoa > Arthropoda > Insecta > Hemiptera > Delphacidae > Nilaparvata > Nilaparvata lugens. The sequence continues at coordinate 15,039,449 of NC_052505.1, read as the reverse complement.
CTCGTTCATCAATTGGGCTAGTCAGTCGTGTCGAGCGAGGGGTTTGTTACCACTGTCTAAAAAAAGTGGCTTTTGGTGGCACTGGAAAGGGCCAAGTTTGTTGCTGGTGGCCCTGAAAAGGGACCAAGATTGTTGCTGGTGGCCCTAAAAGGGACCAAGGCAGGCTAGATGTTTAGTAGTCGTCGACTGGCGCGATACCACGCCGCGCGAGGGTCCCGGGCAGGTCGGTCTGGTGCGAGAGCAGGCCGGCAGGGGCTCAAGTCAATGGTTCGCAGTCTCCACTCTGGTTTACCCGGGCTACGGAGAGGGCTGACCGGGTGATCTACTAGCCAGAGGTCGTGCCGAGTCTCCGCCGGGAGGACCTCCTCGACCACTTCCTCGTTTAGAAGGGGCCCTCGGTCAAACCCCGGGCAGGCAGGGTCGTAGGCTTCCGCTGCACACACTCCGATGTCGGTTCGGCACCCAACCCGCGCGCCAGTTGTTAGGCTGGGGCGCTAAGTCTTGGGGCGCAGCTGGCGCGGCGGTGTACAGCCTCAGCCTCTCCTCCACCTGGCGAAGCCGACGTAGGGCCCTCCTCTTCTGGATTCGGCGGCCGGCTCGGTTCCTCCTAGGCATCGGCTGGGTAGTAGACAAGGAAGACACCTCAGGTTGCGGTTAGTCTCGCCGTGGTTCCCTCATTGGCCTGCTCGCTGCTCTGCTCCTGGTCTCGGTAGTGGTCTCGGCTGGTAGTGGTCTCTGGTAGTGGTCTCGGCTGGTGGTCTCTTCTGGCTCTTCAGTGGAAGGCTGCTAGTGAGCAAGTGCTATCGAGGGTAGCTGAGTAGCCCCCTTTTATTCACAGTCCCCGAGTTCACCTGCGCTGCTATTGGCCGGCGGTGCTCGGCCAATAGAAACGCAGGAACGGGTGGCGGCGACTGAGGCGCACCCTGGTGGCGGGTGGGTCAACCACTCATTTGGTTGATGCGTGGCGTGGGGAGCAGAGCAGAGCGGCAGGCTGAAAGGTAGCGAACGCGAGGGAGGTATCAATTCCCCCCCCCCCCGTTTGAGGTAGCCACGGCGAGAATTTATTGATTGCAAAAAACAAGATACAATGTTTACAAAATATACAAAAGTGCCATTGGGCGATAATTTTACAGAAGTGAGACCAGAAGGGTCTCCCCCAACAGGTGGGTTGTGGTCAATAATTACAGAAATAAGACCAGAAGGGTCTCCCCCAACAGGTGGGTTGTTATTCCAAGAGATGTTGCTGGTCGGTGGTTGGAGCCGGGCGTAGTTGAGTCTCGTACACCTTGATGGTCTCGTTGTCACGGGTGATCCAGTAGACAGCTCCTTGGTTGTGGGCGACCGTATATGGTCCCTTCCATCTGGGTGCTAGGCCCGCGTGGAATTTCTGAGCCTTGTTTGAGAGTTGATGATTCCGTGTGAGCACCTGGTCGCCGATCTGGTAACGAGGCTGTGTCTCGGCTATCGGGTCTCCCTTCCTATTGAGATAATTTTCTTGGTTCAACACGGCTTCGCGTTGGATTGCGGTTAGCGTGTGTAGACGCTGGTTAATATGGTCTTTGTGCGGTTCGAGTTGATTTTCGGGCCAGTGGCTCCATTCCCCTGGCCGTGGAAGGGTTTGGCCAAACAGGATTTGACTGGGGCTGTATCTTGTTGCCGTGTTCTGTCGATTTCGCAGGGTGAATAGCACGGATGGTAGTTGGTTCTCCCATTCTTGGTGTTGTTCTTGTAGGCGGATCCGTAGTCCCTTCTTGAGTTCCTGGTTCCTTCTCTCGGTAGGGTTGGCTCGGGGGTGATAATTGGCGTGGTGTAGTGTAAGACTCCCCATTTGAGGCAGAGTTCGTTCCATAGTTTCCCCGTAAACTGAGTGCCATTGTCGGAGAGTAGGATTTTTGGGTATCCCCATCTGGGAAACAGGTGCTTATCCATCGTGCGGCCAATCGTGTTGGCGTCGCCGTGAGGCAGCGGGTAGGCTTCTATCCACCTGGAGAAAGAATCAGTGATGACCAATAGGAATCGATTTCTTCGCTTGGAGAGTGGGTAGGGGCCCATCAGATCGAGACATACGGTTTCCCATGGTCTAGTAGACCGTCGCGGTCGTTGCGTAGGTTCGTGATTCCGGTTGTACGCTTTTGAGCAGCTACACAGCAGGCAATTTTGTACGTACGCGGTTATCTGCGCCTTCATACGGGGCCAAGTGTAGTATGTAGCGATGTTTCGGTAGGTTTCGGCGTAGCCTGGATGTCCCATTAGATCATCGTCGTGATAGCGGAACAGTAGCCGGGTGCGAAAGTTGGGCGGTATGACTATTCGCCAACCGTCGCGTGTCTTCTTCTCCCAGAGTCGGTTGTGTAGGCGGTAACTGGTGAGGAATACTTGATCAGTTCCCGGTTGATCCTCCAACGGTCGGGGTTCGATCTCCATCCATCGTTGCACCTGCGCGTTGATCTGGTCGTCTGTGGCCTGTGCTTTCCGAATCTCTTCTAACAGTTCAGTTTCGGTTGCGATGCTTGCTAGCGTAGCGGGTTCACTGGTGACTGGCAGGATGTCGGGAGGCATGGTTCGTTCTAGTTGTTGACTGGTCTCCTCAACTTTTTCGTTGTCGGGTTGCCGTGACAGTGCGTCGGCGAACTGATTCTCTTTTAGTGTTCTAGGGTGAAGTCAAATTCTTGTAGGAGCAGGGCCCATCAAGTGAGTTTGGCGCGGCTGTCCTTTGCAGTTTGTAACCAGGTAATCACCTTATTGTCGGTACGGAGTATGAATGGCCTGCCTTCCAGGTAAGGGCGATATCGCTTTATTGCCCAGACAACCGCAAGGCACTCTTGTTCGTTACTGTGATACTGTTGTTCCGTGTGGTTCAGCTTGGCACTGGCGTATGCGATCACCTTACGGTCATTGTTGATTTCTTGGTATAGGACAGCCCCTATACCGAACTTGCTGGCGTCTGTCTGTAGGATGAAGGTCTTGGAGAAATCTGGTCGACAGAGTGGTTGGATGTTGGCGGTCAATGCTTGTAGGCGGCGGAAAGCTGTCTCTTGGTGACCATTTCCATCGCGTCTTCGTGCTAAGTAGCTCAGACAGAGGCGCACAAACGTCAGCGGCGTTGGGTAAAAATTCTCGTAGCCAGCCGACTACTCCGAGAAATTCTCGCAGTTTCTTTCTGGTGGTGGGTGGTTGGGCAGAAGTCACAGCTAGGATAGCCTGCGGTTTTGCTTGGTTGCCCTCGGAGGTGATTATGTGACCGAGGTATTCAAGTTGCTTGCGGCCGATCTGGCATTTTGCTGCTGAGACAGAGAGATTGTATAGATTTAACCGTTCAAACACTTTGGCTAAGTGGAGTAAGTGTTCTTCCCAGGTATCCGAGTACACAATGATGTCGTCGAGATAAGCGTAGCAGAACTTGTCGACGTATCCACTCAGTACCTTGTTCATCATGGATTGGAAGCAGCTGGGTGCATTTCGTAGGCCGAAAGGCATGACCTTAAATTGTAGCTTTTCGCCGTAGGGAGTGGTGAAGGCCGTGTAAGGTCGAGACTGGGGTGCGAGTGGTACCTGCCAGTATCCCATCCGTAGGTCGAGTGAGCTGAATATTTTTGAAGTTCCCAGGCTTCGAATGACGTCCTGTAGGGTCATCTGCGGTGCCGTGGCTGGAACGGTGATGGAATTCAGCCATCGGTAATCGATGCAGAACCGTGATGTGCCATCCTTCTTGGGGACAACAACGATTGGAGAGTTGTAAGGCGAATCACTGGCTTCTACCAGGTTGCGTTCCTTGAGGGCGGCAACTTCGGACTCGATAATTTGCAGTTTCTCCCGTGAGTATCGGTAAGGCCGCTGGCTGCGTATTTCTGAGCTGTTGAGTTGAATTGTCATGGTGGCGGTCGTGGTGATGGAGGGTGGCATCTGCTCCATGAACAATTTTGCGTGTTGTTGCAGTAATACTGTTAACCGTCGGTGCTGGTCGCTGGCGTGTCTTCTAGTAACTTGTCAACCAGGTGAGTGTCCATCTCTACTGAGACTGGTGGTGGCGCTATCCAGAAGATCGTGTCTCGCTGCGTCTTGCCGTAGATTAGCCTGCGTCTTGCTCAAAGTCAAGCACTGCCTTATTCTCCCGAAACCATGGTCGTCCCAAGATGATGTCTTCGCGTAGGTCAGGTAGACCTAGGAAGGGAATATTTTGAATGTGCTGTTGGATCTGGAGTTCCAGATGTCCTTGAATGGCCGTTTTGCAGCTAGTGGGACGGTTGGCCAGCAGTACAGGTAGCTTCAGCGGTTGGATCCGTATACCGTGGTCGAGGTGGGCAGCAATAGAAACGCAGGAACGGGTGGCGGCGACTGAGGCGTACCCTGGTGGCGGGTGGGTCAACCACTCATTTGGTTGATGCGTGGCGTGGGGAGCAGAGCAGAGCGGCAGGCTGAAAGGTAGCGAACGCGAGGGAGGTATCAAAGTTTTTTATAATAATTTGTAATTTTCCAATGGTTTATTTATTGTTATTGGCTGTTAGAAGTCTCTCGCTGATAACTGTCGACTTTATATGTGCATAAATTGTGGATGCATTCTACCGTTAGTGGCAAGCCTTAGAAGCTGCTGTCAAACAGCTAATTTTTGTTCGAAGCGACTCGCTGACGACACAAATTTCAAATTTTCAAATTCAAATTTTATTCAATCCAATTCACAATATTTACAAATTATGAGAAAAAATAATACAGCTTAACAATAATAGAGTAATAAGTTAATATTTTATAAAGTACATAAAAGTCTAATTTATTAAACAAATAACAATAACATCAGACAAGAATTCGAACATGCTAAACCAGGACTAATTTGTGAATTTGGATAGAAAAATACTGCTTGCTGAGAGTACAAAACTCTACGTCTGCGAGCAGGAATGAATATCTGATAATTTATGAATTTATAGAGAAGTAGAAAAATATAAAAAGAAGAAAGAAAGAAAAATTAGCAACCAATCACTCACACATTCACACTAACCATGCTCACTCTCCAATTCCAGCTCATTTAGCCAATGTGCACATTTACAGCTCATTTACATGACAAGCAAGTGTGCACACACATGTTCAACAACACACTTTCCTGGCCACCATAAGATGAGAATAGTTAGTTAAGTGCGCCTGCAACAACAGTGAAGATGGATGCTTATGGCTATAGTGAGGTCCACGTTATGAAGGGCAGTAGAGCATTATTATAGGTGAACAGCATTGCCTTCTATAGAGGATAGCTGATACCGGTTTATCTTGTGTAATATCAACTGTTCATTCTTATTTAAAATAATCATTTATATTTTATTCGTCAAGATAATAGTTTTTAATGATTAAATGATAAATTTTCATATTTGGGATTCAATATTTTGTTAGTCAATTACATCTCTACATTGTTAAAAACGATTTGGCAACGTTGCGAACCTACGAAAGTATAACGTTATCTGCTGTGTCGAATAATTGACAAGGATAGCAACACAAATAGTAATCAAATACTGCCATTATAACGTGGACCTCACTATAGAATAGCATTCCTCAAAGTTGGTTGATTACACCAGTTTGATTTCACAGTTGATTTTTGTAGATGTTAGGTGAAATCACTGTATTTAGATGAAGACAGTAGATGTCACGCGCATGTCTGTGCTAAATTTCTGGTTTAGCTGACGTCATTTTATATCTTATCATCTGCATTTAATAAATAAGTTTCATCAATTGACAATAGGTGTTAAAAACCTCGGTTGGTGGCAATGACGCAATCTAGCTAGCTGGCCACTGCGCACACATCTCGTGACCCCTACCGTTTTCATCTAAATACCGTGATTTCACCTAACATCTACAAAAACAATCAATTCAATTTTGTCGAGTCTAAACGTGTCATTCTATTGTTATTTACTGCCATTTTTTGAGCTGAATCGGTAGCTGGATAAAAATTGATTGTTAAGTCAACTCTGGCAACGGTAATCGATTAATAGTTCAATGATGAATAGTAAGTTTCTCACAATTTCTCAACTTACCTTGACAGTAAGAACATCACGTCCCTGGGATGATTCTTCGATGGCCTTCTGGAATTCAAGGGCATATGTTGGTGTAGTGATGGGAGGCAGTGAGACATCCTCTGCTCCTGGACTGCTGATTACCTTCAAAAATAATTATAAATTAATATAATAAATGAAAAACCATTAAAACATTATCTGTCAAATATAGAATCGCTTGTATACATTATTTTATTACTATTATATAGAATCACTAGAACCCTTTTAGTTTCTTTGATGACATGACCGGTTTCGGGTATTCATTCCATTATCGAAAATCCAAGATTTGAACATTTCTCATACAGGGTGGCGACTCATTTTGAAGTAAAAAATTCATGAGTAATTCCCGGTTTTCCAGAGTAAATTTTCCAGGTAGAGTATCCGCGGTATTTGAGGAACAAGATACATTCGTAAAGAATTTATTATGGAAATCTTCAGTTTGATCTTCGATGACGAATTGCGATTTACTCACATTGATATTTCGCACAATGACATAAGTTCATGAGATTATGTTCAGGGTGGCCCCTGTTCATTCATTTATTGATCGTAACATTATATCAATTTTTGAGTAACACTCATTTGACTGGTGACATGTCAATACTAGAACAAAATTATATTTAAAAGACTTAGTTCTAACTTCTTGAAAGTAAAATAAATAAATACACTCTATGATGTATCTCATCACTGCCTGTATCTAGCACAAGGAAATTTTTCATGAAGAAATTGGTTCTGGACTTTTCTGATGTATCCAAATAATATATTAAAAAATCAGAACTACAATATGAATTGCAATTTTCTCATGTATCCAAATAATATATTAAAAAATCAGAATTCAATATAAATTCCACTTTTCTCATGTATCCAAATCATATATTAAAAAATCAGAACTACAATATAAATTGTACTTTTCTCATGTATCCAAATAATACATTTCAAAAATCAGAACTACAATATAAATTGCACTTTTCTCATGTATCCAAATAATATATTTTAAAAAATCAGAGCTACAATATAAATTGTAAGCACCAATGTCTATATTGACTGGACTAGATAGCATATTTAAATTTCCAAATATATTGATAATTTTTGACAAGACAAGAGTATCGATGTTTTTAGATATTTTTTTAGGTTGGGTGGTTCAAAAACATTGCCAATTATTATTGCTAGCCATCAAGTTTTTTTTTTTATTTGTGTTTATTGTTACTGTACTCTTCTTTACTAAATTAATTGAAATTGATGAAAAATTCATGAGTACTTGGAAAATCCAGTGTATTTTTCCCGGTTAGTAAAATCATGAGGAATTCAAGGTTCTTCCGGTTTTCCCGATAGGTGGCCACCCTGTCATAAATGAAAAAGATTTGGAATCTTGATAATGGGAAGAAGGAGGTCGTGTCATCAAAGAAAATAAGAATGTACCAGTAGCTATATAGAAATAAATGAAGAATATGTTACCATATTTTAATGTGGAAAGGAAGACAACAGTATTATAAGCGACTAAGGCAAAGTTGCCAATTTACTCATTGGGAACTGAAATGAATACCGTACCATTTTCATATTATGTCAGTCAGTTTCATTTTAATATCATGTGGAGCATTACTATGAACCTATCCATTTAAGCAACTGATCAAGCCTGATCTTAACTATTCTTATAACTACTCGAACAACTATTTGTATGACTATAAACAATAATAATAATTATTATTATTATTCTCTTTTTCACGCAGTTGCGGATAGCTTATGCGAAGAGGGGCAAAATTTATGCAACCTCTTGGCATTATTTTCTATTATTGATAAAGTATTTTACCATGTATGTTGGAGCGTGTGGCGTACTATGCGAGCTGTATCAAGCAGAACAGACTTCTGCATTTTCCCTACCAGGGTTTCTGAGACATCAATAACCTTACAGCCAAAATCTGTAATCTTTATTATTATTATTATTATTATTATTATTATTATTGTTGTTGTTGTTATTTCGTCGTATTAAACCGCATTTGATGAGCACAGCTCAAACGATGTACGACATGTCAAATAATATCAAATATAGAGGTTTCCTTCCATTGAGGGAAAGTTTTTCATTTTACAAAATCTTCAGAATGATTTTCTGATCTCTAAGACTTCAATGAGAAGATCTCATAGCATTAGCTTAATGAATACGGGCAGCATTCAGTCAGTGTATCTTTGAGAGCTGTATAAAATTTACCAACACTGTCAACACTCTTAAGTTCGTCCGTCAGTCAAACAGTTAACGATTCTGAGCCCAGCATAATGTGGTCCCCCCTCCAAGAGCGAAAGTCTATGAGTGGGGTACTGCAGGGTAACCATTTTATGTATTGTGGGGTATCTGTGTGAAATGTTATCCTCCATGAATTTCTGCTTATTACTGTAAACAAAAGATGCAATATCCAACAAATAAAGAGCTGGAATTGTTAATAATTTGAGTTTTTTTGAAAATTGGCCTACATTTCTGACTGCCTATGCTTGTTGTACAATTTTTATTGTTGGCTGTCAATAAATTGCATGTTGAATTTGAAGCAAAATATCGCAATAAAAAGTAAATTCGTATGACTCCAGTTAGTGGGGAGTCCCTTTCGGGAAGGTCCCACCGCCTGAATATATAATTTGAGCCGTCAATGGGCCTTACGACAGTCATACTTCAGCCGGGACCAACAATTTAACGTGCCCATCCGATAACACGGTAGTAATCTGGTTAAAAAAAACTTTGGTAATGAGAGGGTTTGAACCCGGGATCTCTATGCTGCTACGCAAGCTCTCTATCCACTAGACCACGGATCACTCGCAATAAAGGTAGTTTAATTGAATATCGTTAGTGAAGGCGAAAATGAGCTTATCACAGGACTATAGTTATGATTGTGTAATCTAGAGACAAAAGAACAAATTTTTCTCCTTTATGAAGTTTGTACCCCTCAGACAACTCGGTGCGTGTTTATTATATTTGAAGTGGACAACAACTCTTCTTCTTACAGCTCAATCTATTGATTGGTTGGCAGCCTTCCATCTAAATCTGTCCATTGCTACTCTCCTCCATTGTATATATAGTTTATAGCACCCAGATCCTTCGTCATTTGTCTTAGATACTGTAGTCGAGGTCTGCCACGACCCCTTTGTCCATCAACTGTACCTTCTGGAATACTTGACGTGAATGCGTCGTGTCTTATTACGTGCAATCGAAGAATGTCGTCTGTCCCTGAGAAAATTCAGGAGAGAACTCTTTTCCACCGCCCTCTGGAATACCTTCTCATTTGTAACTCTGTCAGTCTATTTTATTTTGAGCATTCGCCTCCAACACCACACTTCAAAAGCATTTAGAGTCTTTTCCTCAGTCTTACCAATAGTCCACGTTTCAGACCCATAGAGAGCTATACTCCAAATGCAACTCTTTATTGGTCTCGTTCTTATTTCCAACGTTAGACTATTTGAGGAAAGAAGCTGCCTTTTACTGATAAACATACCCTTAGCTTCTCTGATTCGGCGCTTTATATCTGAACATTTCAACTTGCTTCAGGGCGTGATTATCTAATTCAACACAATATCTGGGACTTTTGAGCAGATCATTACTTCCGTCTTCATCCTATTTATCTCCATATCCCATATGGAGTGATCCGTGGTCTAGTGGATAGAGAGCTTGCGTAGCAGCATAGAGATCCCGGGTTCGAGATCCCTCTCACAACCAAAAGTTTTTTAACCAGATCACTCCCGTGTTATCGGATGGGCACGTTAAACTGTCGGTCCCGGCTGAAGTATGACAGTCGTAAGGCCCATTGACGGCTCAAATTATATATTCAGGCGATGGGACCTTCCCGCAAGGGACTCCCCACCAACAAGAGCCATACGAATTTACTTTTACTATCTCCATATCATATTTATTTCGTAGAATCTCTACCACTCTACTACCCTATTAATTATAAATCGTTGATAGTTCCAATTTAAATCTTCAAACTCCCAGATCAAAGATTGGTTTAGAACTGATTGAATTCAAAGAAACTGATGTATGAGGTATGAACTTACTGGAGGTGAGTTTGGTTCTCCACTGGAGCTTTGCGAGAGCTTTGCAACGGGCACCAACTGGTCATCTAGCTCAGTGTTGGTAGTGGGGGTAGGGGTGGTCGGGTAGTAGATCGGAGGGGGAAGATTCAGCACCAGTTCACCGGCTACGTTGATGTCAAAGTCCACTGGCAGAATGCTCGGATGCTGGTGAAGTTGCACATTCAATTCAGACAAAGAATCCTGCAATCAAATTCAAATAATCTTTATTCACAAAAAATAATAATAAAGCAGCAGAGACAATATAAGCATAGTGGATATTCCCCACAAAGACAACAAGTCTGGTTGTGGGGAATGAGTTCTGTGAACTGCATTGTATTAACAATAACAGTTGAAGATTTACAAGAAAACAAAAGAATAAGTATAAGGTACTGTAGAGTAAATAAAATAAAAAGCATAAAAAATATAACAAATTAAAAATAATATTTAATAATAAAATGGGTTTTGGAAACTAGAGGGGGCCGCATTACCTATCCTCTGGGTATAGTTTTATAAAAATTCAGAAAGGCTCATCCTCCAACTCTTTACTATCACGCTCTATTAGTCTCTGATTCCGCTTGATTGCCCTCATTACTGAACCTTCTCGTTGCTGGAAGGTACTTGTTGAGCACCAACCAATCTCTTACATTTACCGAACATTTACATTTACAGAACACCTTACATTTACATCTGTTAGGCTGATTCACATCGATTTTGGACGTACGATAGAAGTTAGTATGTCCAAATTCCAATAGTGGTGCAAAGAAATGAATATGCTCATCGATAATCAAGCTTTCACGTATTATTATTATTCGTCCAATTTACCACCCATGGAAAGGGTATTTGGATATGTCGATAATTTATTCAAATCAAGTCCTATTTCAATTATGTATATGTAATCACGTATGTTGTCTGCCTTGTCTCGACTATACACGACCGCCGTCTAGTGGTCGTGGAGACAGTGGCGCTTGTGACCAAAACTTGGTCTTTATAAACATAGAATTTCGTTCGAAAGTCTGGCGCCCGCTTGACTTTACTTATGGGCCAACACAAGACTTGAGGGTTCATGCTTACAAATAGCTGAACGAAAATTGTACGTCCACTATATATATCTCATTAATTTCGATATGAGTTGCATTATTAACACAAAATATATGGTCTTTAACTAAATTTGTAATTATCATCGTTTAATGTGTGTGGTAATCTCGATATGTTTCATTATTAACACAAAATATATGGTCTTAGTTCAACTAAATTTGTACTTATCATCGTAAGTAATGTGTGTGTTTATCCAATCACAGTAGGCTATCGCTGGTTTACAGCTCAGTGTCATTAGGTAACTAGAATGATTCACCAAATTATTCCTCTGAGTGGGAAACTTGTGATCATTAACAATAGTCCATGAAAATGCTGAAATTTAATAACAAAGACAACCGCTAAAGGGTCACTAGAACTTCTACCTGTCCATCTATCGTCTTCGGCATCCCCGTCTCGTTTCCAATACCCAATAAAATATTAAATAATATTTTTAAATAAATTAAATTGTGTTTAATAAATATAAGTTAATTAATGTTCAATAAATTAATAATATTTTACAATTCTTATACACATTAAAATACTTTTGAAAAACTAATGGCAATCCTTGTAAACGTTATACTGGACCAAATTACATGCGGTTTGTACAAAGTGGGGCAGTCAAAAGGAACTTTTTTAGGTACACATTAAAATAAATTTCACAAAAATCATATATTCCAACAAATCATAAGAACACAAATGGAAATTTCTGTTTTATAGACAACATTTATTACTTTTTGAATATTACTCCAGTAAAGTGGCGACCATCATTTTGAACATATTTTTCAAGTATCACACTGATATTCTCACGCCATAACATCTCTTGTCTCTGGTAGTATTGCACAAATTTCTTGTGTAATCTGCATATTCCAGTCCTGTATTGTTGCTGGACGAGTCTCAAAAACTTTTGACTTGAGGTTCCCCCATGAAAAGAAATCATACGAGCTTAGATCGGGTGAACGAGGGGGCTGGTGATATCCCCATTCCTATTTATCAAGCGGTTCGGAAAAGATTTATTTGGAGGTCAACTCTCTGGCCATATGGCTAGTTGCCATTTTCTCCATCTTGTTGAAAATAAGTGTTCTCATTCACTTTAACCTTCCGGTAGTCGCGCCCTACTCAATCACACGAGCAGTCGCGTGTTGTAATTTTTACAACATCCAATTTTCACATCCATTTTGGACGTACGATAGAAGTTAGTATGTCCAAATTCCAATAGTGGTGCAAAGAAATGAATATGCTCATCGATAATCAAGCTTTCACGTATTATTATTATTCGTCCAATTTACCACCCATGGAAAGGGTATTTGGATATGTCGATAATTTATTCAAATCAAGTCCTATTTCAATTATGTATATGTAATTACGTATGTTGTCTGCCTTGTCTCGACTATACACCACCGCCGTCTAGTGGTCGTGGAGACAGTGGCGCTTGTGACCAAAACTTGGTTTTTATAAACATAGAATTTTGTTTGAAAGTCCGGCGTCCGCTTGACTTTACTTGTGGCCAACACAAGACTTGAGGGTTCATGCTTACAAGTTGCTGAACGAAAATTGTACGTCCACTATATATATATATATATATATATATATATATATATATATATATATATATATATATATATATATATATATATCATTAATTTCTATATGAGTTGCATTATCAACACAAAATATATGGTCTTAGTTTAACTAGATTTGTACTTATCATCGATATAGTAATGTGTGTGTTTATCCAATCAATGTAGGCTATCGCTGGTTTACAGTTCATAGTGCCATTGGGTAACCAGAATGGTCCACCAAAATATTCCTCTGAGTGGGAAACTTGTGATCATTAACAATAGACCACGAAAATTTTGAAATTTAATAACAATATATGACCGCTAAAGGGTAACTAGAACTTCTACCTGTCCATCTATTGTTTTCGGCGTCCCTGTCTTGTTTCCAATACCCAATAAAATATTAAATAATATTTTTAAATAAATTAAATTTGTGTTTAATAAATATAAGTTAATTAATGTTCAATAAATTATTTAATATTTGAATTCTTATACATTAAAATACTTTTGAAAAACTAATGGCAGACCTTGTAAACGTTATACTAGACCAAATTACATGCGGTTTGTACAAAGTGGGGCAGTCAAACGGAACTTTTTTAGGTACACATTAAAATAAATTTCACAAAAATCATATATTCCAACAAATCGTAAGAACACAAATGGAAATTTCTGTTTTATAGACAACATTTATTACTTTTTGAATATTATTCCAGTAAAGTGGCGACCATCATTTTGAACATATTTTTCAAGTATCACACTGAAATTCTCACGCCATAACATCTCTTGTCTCTGGTATTATTGCACAAATATCTTGTGTAATCTGCATTTTCCAGTCCTGTAACGAGTCTCAAAAACTTTTGACTTGAGGTTCCCCCATGAAAAGAAATCACACGAGCTTAGATCGGGTGAACGAGGGGGCTAGTGAGGATTTTTTTACTTTTCTTGCCCTATTATCTTAGGTAAGGAAAGTATTGCTTTCCAGAAAAATTGAGGTACCCCAATTTGTGAATTTCTATTGATCAAGCGGTTCTGAAAAGATTTCTCAGAACTCTCTGGTCATATGGCTAGTTGCTCCATCTTGTTGAAAATAAGTGTTCTCATTCACTTTAAATCGTCAAAGTTCAGGGAGGAGAAAATTGTTCAGCATTTGAGCATAGCGAGCGTTAACTACATGGCCATTGTCAAGGATTTGTTAAGAATTTAATTGTATGAAAGTGGGAGCGAAACCTACCTGAATAGTTACAATGCTTCGGAATATTGGATTCTCCAAGGCAGAGATGAGCAGGTTGAGGTCAGCACTGGTTTGAGCCTGCAGCTTCGGATCATCGCTCTGATTCACGGTCAGCTGGATACTCTCAAGTAGCTGCAGAGCTGTCGAGATATCTGCAAGCAAAAATCATTTCACGATTACTCATTAGATTCTTTTAAAACTCCTCAAACAATAATTTTACTTCACGACATTGTAATTGGAGTAAATTTAATAAACTACCTTTCAATGTTCAATTTTATGTGATGTAAGAGCCATCAGGAACATACGACAAACACTATCTGTTCGAAGACGAATATATTATACTTTGACAAGGAATGTACAATAATTCCGGGCTAATCTTGTCTGTGATTCATAGTAACTTACATTGAATCATTAAATTCATTAACAAAGAAACAACAGTCTAGGGGCTTGCCATAGCCACTTGAAAATATTTTATGAAATTCTATTAGTCATCTCAAAGAATTGGCGACATAAAAAAGGGGGTGTACTTGCAATATATAATGTAGTTCTGATTTTTTAATATATTATTTGAATACATGAGAGAAGTCCAGAACCAATTTCTTGATGCAAAATTTCCTTGTGCTGATCCTTGACGTGTTCTTATGCGTGCCTCTCCTCTAGGAAATACTGAAATGAAATGCATTTAACCGGTGATTCTCATAGAACATAATCTCATGAACTCATATCATTGTGCGAAATATCAATGTGACGACAATTTAGTTGGTGATGATGGTTGAAGCTAAAAATAAGGTGTTTTTCACAATACAAGGAGCATTATTGTCAGGTGTACCTGAAAATCTATATGAGATAGAGCGCTCTACCTGATCTCAGATTGTAGAGCACAAAATTACGCCCAGAGGTATTTTGAATTGTGGTGACAATCGGAAGATATTGTTGATCAAAAGCTAAAATTCATAAAAATTGATTTTTCTCAAAATTTCACTCATTTTTGAAAAATCATAACTCAGCACTCATTAGAGATAGATAGTTCAGAATGATCTCATTTCATTCAGAATTTTTTAATCTGAAAAAAGCGGGAGCAAATTTTTCTGCCCGACTAACGGAAAACTTCGGATTTGGCGGAAATAGCTGAAAACTGGAAAATTAACCGAAAATACGAGGTTTTTGGGCCACCCTGTATCTAGCACAAGGAAATTTTGCATGAAGAAATTGGTTCTGGACTTCTCTCATGTATCCAAATAGGCTAATATATAAAGAAATCAGAACTACAATATATATTGCAAGCACCGATGTATATGGTGACTGGACTATTAAACAATCCACAATTCAACACTGAATATAATTTTGTTTTCAAATCAATTTTTATTATGTAGGTTTTTTGTCTATATTTACTGATGAATGATTATATCAATAATTAACGCATACTCAGGTGTCTAATAGCTGAAGGCAAGCGGTAGCATAGTAGCCATCCACACTCTTGCGCTTGATCTCATTCGTACTCACTCGGCGAGAGTGTAGCGCCGGCATTAGAAGAGTACTTAAATTCTCACAAATTGTACATCTGAATGACATATTCTTTACATTTATATCTAGCTTTATAATAAAATAAATAAATAATATTTCTAAGTATCAATAAATCTGTGGTTTTTTGACAATTTCTTAGTCTTTTTCATTAAAAATAAATAATACTTGGGACTGTTTTTTTCTGTGGATTATGAATTTATTTCAACGATTCATTCTAATTTTATCATGATAATGGAAAAAATCTCACCAGCATTCAAAGGCATCTTAGTAACATTCACGCCCGAAGTTAGCAGAATACATCTGGAAAAATAACAAATACACTTGAAAATTCAATCAACTTTATTATTATTTCCAAGATTTATAAAGTTTATCTATTTATGCAACAAACAACACTGATGTGAAAGTTTTGGTAGATAAAATACTAAAGGCAATCCTTGTGTTAATTTTTTCTTCCAAATTTGGTGATGAAGCAGTTCAAAAAGTAGGTTATTGGATTAATGATATAATTGTAGTCTGAACAGTAATAAAGGTGAAAAATTACGTTCAATTTATGAACTGATCAGAGCTAATTTTTCCTACTCCCCATATTAAAGCATTATCAAACACTGACATTGAAAGGAATTCATTCAAGTTAAAAATTAGTCACCAAAATTCACAGCTATCATGACCGTCACTTTTTTTCTAATAGCGAACAACTAAGCAAGTCTGGAATCGCCAATAAAAGAAAATTATTAAGGAAAAGCTCATCACAATCTTAATTTAGCATAGTGATATTACACTACACGTTATGTTATAGCCTACACTTTTAGTGTTGCATTTTGCATTACATAAAGCACTGTCTGCTAAGGCAGTCTCAAGTCTAGTTACACAAGCATTAATTTTTGACGTATGATTCTTTGCCATAATTATAAATTCTATTAGATTGAATATAACTTGACATCATAATATGATTTTATCATGTGTTTGTCAAGTTCCATTCAATCTGGTAGAATTTATAAGGAGGCAAAAAATCGGGCGTCCAAAAATCGATATGTGTGTAACTGGCTTAAGGGGATCTCGTTATCAGTCGTTCCGTTTCACAGAGGTTTTCAAATTTGCATAATACAGGCACAAGGGTTGTAAATCAGTAGTTTGAATTCCTATCATAAAGTATGCTTTCAAATTTAATACAAAGCTGTGAATTTTGAGATTAACATTTTACAAGCAGAACATCCTTACAATTCAATGTATCTCTTTATTATCTACTCTCATGTTTAGTTAAATCTTCTTATATGTTATCGATTCAGTTTAAGAAATTGTGTTTTTGTGAAACTAGTCTATTTACAATGTGTGATGTATGAATTTGTGTCAAATAAATTTCAATTTGTTGATGATAAACGCAATGTGCATCAAGCCCACCCCTGACCAATGTTGATGTTAGTTTCCTTGTTTTCCCATCTCTATGTCAATTACCAGACAATCTTGGATGAATCACGTCGAAAGCACAAATACAATGAACTCGATGTACTCATATTTTGAATAGTTGTCAAATACAAATAGACTTAGTTCACGAGATTGGCAAGAGTCAGTGGTGTTGAGATTAAGTTACTAAAGTTGTACCCATTCACACTACAGTAGCTCCTTTCAATTAGCCATAAATTTACGGAATTAGTAATTCTTGAGCAACTTGAGCATTACTTGATAAAGTAAGTAAGTAAATTGACCTAGCATTCTGAAAGAAAGAAGAATTGACACGATAGAATAACTTTATTGCCAAAACTGAGAAACATACTTTTTGGGGTGTGATCACATTGGAGGTGCAAATTTACGGCCAAATGAGAAACAAAATCTGGAAAGAAACATAGAAACACTTATAGTGAACGCGTGCACTTGCTGGTGGCGTTCAGTGTGAGCAGCTACAGAAGCAAGTCACAACGTGTTTCAATGGCTCTTTCCAGATTTTGTTTTTTGGCTCGTGCATGATCTGATGTGTACTTGCATCTACACGTATCCAATGTGTCCATACCAACCCTCAGAAAGTCAACATGTGTGTCATTAGTCAAGAAAATAATCTGATTAGATAGCATTTTAAAAAATAAAAATACGTTGAAATAAAATTCTCCAGGGGTAACTACTTACTGTACCTACTATTATAACTACTCAAATGGCTTTCAGGTTCATCAATGAGGAAATTTTGTAACATTTGGTAAAATTTTTACCACACGTTCAACTGTCGGTTACGGCTAGATAAAATCTTCGCGGTAGGAACTCCTACCAGCAAAAAGCAATATAAATATATATATAAACCTGTTCAAATGAGTAGGTTATCCTACGAAAAGATAATATACACTATCTTTTGAAACCCACACTCCCATTACAGTGATGCAGTCTGTGTCACAATTTACACCTTGTATGGAAGCCCCTGCCCCAACTCAGGTTGAAAGCCTACAACATTTTGCCTATTAGTACGGTATAACATTATTAGGTCTGTATTAGTATAATGTGTGATATTAGTATAATGGTCTAGAATACTAGAATTAAACCCAATTTAAATTAGTGTTATGACGCGATCCATCCCAGTGATGACTGACCATTCATCAAAAAACCTAAGGCTACACTAAAAATTTGAATTTTGTTATAGCCTTACTTGATTATTTTAAAATGCCTTGAAAATTTAACTGAATTCCTCAAGAGCAAAGCAATCAAAATCTTAGCTTTTGCTAACGATTTATCATTGAGTGAGAAATTAATTACAACCAAAAGTTCAAGAGATGATTGAAAAATCACAAGTCTAGCCTTATGCAGATTAATTGTATGTAAACGTCAAGTATTATTAACTAATGTTATTATGATATACACATACAAGTTTACGGTAAGATAATACGTTTATAGCAATTACCTTCTGGGAACAAAGTTAGGTTTATTTGAAAAACCAATTAGGTCTACACAAATTATAATTACCTGCTAATTTGATAGTGATGGATGAAGCTTCCCGACGTCAAGAAAAGCAATGAATTTTTGTTTTGCTAAACACTGAAGATCCCGTGACTACTGAGACACAGGTACAATAATTAGCAGACGAGATCTACAAAACTAAATGGATTTTTCAAAGGTAATATGAAAGGAATTCAACTGCAAGCCTTGGCAATGGATGAAAATGTTGAGAGTTGAGTTTGGAGTGAAGAAAACTGAAAAGAATACAGTTCCAAATTCTAAATCAGAGCAAAATTATGAGAAAATTCAATGAAACTGCCCTCGCCTACCTGAAACCACTGCCTGCAGCTCTTGCAGCCTATTTTTTTTAGTAGCAGGTAGCAGAAAGCTCAAAGCAGTTAAATCCATGTGGCAGTGGTGAAGATTTATGATCAGCTTCCGTACAGTCACCATACAATAACTATCAAAAGTGACTTACAGATTTCTCGTCTGAAACAGTATACACAATTTAATTTACTTGAAAGCGTACTACAATAGAGAAGGATTTAAGTAAACTCTTTGACTAACATAGGTGTTACTATCCTTGTCTATCATTTAACAAAGCTGATAGCGCTACCCTTTCTAGCTCCGAAACGTTGCCAGATCGTTTTTGTAACAATTTAGAGTTATAATAATTACAATTAACAAAATAATCAACCTCAATTATAAAAAATATTATATCAATTATTTCAAAAAAAATTGCATGGTTGCCTGTAAAGTCGGTATACGGGCGAAAGTTTTACGTAACAACGACTTTGAGTGGTAAAATAATTTTAATGTGAATATTCATTCGTATAGTAGGAAGAAGGATGAAATAATAGTAACAATTTAAAACATTTATTTATACAAAGAATTATATTTAAAACGTTAATTTATACAAAGAATCTCACACTGAATTTCATATTAACAAAATTTTATTTTTACTTTCACACATCCTCAACAAAATCACTCTGTCTCTCTCGCTCTTAGCCGGGCTAACTGTGCTCTATTCAATTTTACCTGGGAAGTAGTGGCGCAGTTGCAGGAGATTGCTTGCGGCGCCTGCGCAGGTTGACTGCTCCGTTTCACTCTCTCTCCACGTGAATGCCTTCGGGTTGCTACTTGCTGCTGCGTTGCTCGCCACTGCTCCTATTCGTGCTCTTTCCAGACGACCGTGAACCGAAACGAACGCTCTCACTCGCTCTCATTGTGAGCGCATAACGCGGAGCGTAACGCAGTTTCTTGAAGTGTCAACCGGCAAACAAATTTATAAGACGTTGTCACGTCAAAATATTTTTTTTATTATAAAAAATATTATAATCATTCAACAATAATTATCTTTTCAAAAACCTTTTGAGTAGCCTAATTTCAGAATTTTGGGGGATAAAATTTTATAAACAGACTTGAACTTTAATTGGAATTTTGAGTAATATGCAATATCACACAACCTAGCAAATATTTTTCTCATCAACAGTACTAAAAATCTACTAAACTTATAATCATCATCATCAGTATTCTACCCTTGGGCAGGTCCTTACATGATTCCTCCTTCTCCATTCCTCTCTGTCCTGTGCGATTCTCTTCAGCATGAAGTATTTTCCCTCCTCTCTGCATGACATCATCTTCACTCTCCTCCGCCCCACTATTGCCGTTACAAGGAGGCCGCCTTGCCTCAGCAAGTGTCCCAGCCAGTTCCCGCCTCCTTATCACTGGCATAATATTCTTTTTCTCCCCTACTCTGCGCAGTACCTCCTTGTTCCGCACCCTTTGCATCCACCTGATCCTCTCCATCCTCCTCCACACCCACATTCGAAGGTCTTCATTCTCTTCTCCTCCTGTCTTCTGAGCGTCCAGGTTTCTGCTCCATATAGAGCCACGCGCACCACACAAAGCACTTCTCCATTCTCTTCCGCAGTTCCATTTCCATCTACTAAACTAAGACCGTTCAAATTTGGCAGGGATGTTCAGCTGGCCCTCTAGAGGAGCCAATCAGAACACTCTCAAGTGTTTGGAATCCATACAACTTTTTAATTCATTTCAAAAACAATTACTCTATTAGTGCAACAGTAATAAAGAGCCAGTTGATTTTTTTGTTGGAACTTGGAATGGTAGAATTTAAATTTATGAAGTGACTGATAACTTAATCACTGATGGTAATTTATAACTGATAAGTGAGGTCCAGACGAATAAAATGGCAGTATTTGATCAACGTTGGTGTCGATCTTTGTCTTTCATTCTACAAACCAGATAGTGCAATTCTTTTCAAGCTCCGCAACTTTGCCAATTCAATTTTTAACAATGTAGAAATATTATACATCAACTAAATATTCAATGTCAATTACGAAAATTTATTATTTAACCATTGAAAATAAATTTTCTTGTCGAATAAAATATAATATTGATTATTTTAAACAAGAACGAACAGTTGTTGATCTCACATCAGCTATCCTCTATAGAAGACAGTGGCAAAGCATAGAATCGGCAACTCTGTTCTCGCATCTTTCTTCATTGCCATTATAACGTGGATCACACTAAAGAAGAAAGTAGTAATAGGAAATTTATAACAGCAAACCATTAAAATATTTTCATTTATTAAAGAGAAAATAAAAAGAAACATTTAGTTATAAAAAGCAGGAATCTTCCCGAGGTAGTTCATACTAGAGTTAATCATCATTCGATTATTATTAAAAACTAAATATTATCGTAACGATTGAATTCAGTGATCAATCAATTTGAAATTGAAATAAACATTTAGTATTAAAACAAATAAATCTTAGCAAAGTAGTTTAAACGACAGTTAATCATCATTCGATTATTATGAAGAACTAAATAATATCATAACGATTGAATTCAGTGATTAATCAATTTGAAATAAGAGGAAACATCTACTAATAAAACAAATAAATCTTACTGAAGTAGTTCAAACTAGAGTTAATCATCATTAGATTATTATGAAGAACTAAAATATTAACATAAAGATTGAATTCAGTGATCAATCAGTATGAAATTGAAAAAAAACATTTAGTAATAAAACAAAGAAATCTTCTCAAAGTAGTTTATAATAGTTAATCATCATTTTTGATTATTATGAAGAACTAAATATTATCATAACGATTGAATTCCGTGATCAATCAACTTCAAATTAAAAAAAAAACATTAAGTAATAAAACAAAGAAGTCTTCTCGAAGTAGTTTATACTAGTTAATCATAGTTCGTTTATTATGAAGAACTAAAATATTATCATAAAGATTGAATTCAGTGATCAATCAATTTGAAATTAAAATAAACATTCAGTAATAAAACAAAGAAATCTTCTCAAAGTAGTTTATACTAGTTTATCATCATTCGATTATTATGAACAACTAAATATTATCATAATGATTGAATTCAGTGGTCAGTCAATTTGAGACAAAGTCTGATCTTCACATTTAATCATCATTCGTTTATTATGAAAAACTAAATATTATCAACAATTGAATTTAGTGATCAATCAATTTGAAATTAAAATAAACATTTAGTAATAAAACAAAGAAATCTTCTCAAAGTAGTTTATACTAGTTAATCATAATTTGATTATTATGAAGAACTAAATATTATCATAACGATTGAATTCAGTGATCAATCAATTTCAAATTAAAAAAAAACATTTAGTAATAAAACAAAGAAGTCTTCTCGAAGTAGTTTATACTAGTTAATCATAGTTCGTTTATTATGAAGAACTAAAATATTATCATAACGATTGAATTCAGTGATCAATCAATTTGGAATTAAAATAAACATTTAGAAATAAAACAAAGAAGTCTTCTCAAAGTAGTTTATACTAGTTAATCATCATTCGATTATAACGAAGAACTAAATATTATCATAACGATTGAATTCAGTGGTCAGTCAATTTGAGACAAAGTCTGATCTTTACCTTCAATCATCATTCGTTTATTATGAAGAACTAAATATTATCATAACGATTGAATTCAGTGATCAATCAATTTGAAAAACGAGGAAACATCTAATAATAAAACAAAAAATCTTACCAAAGTAGTTTAAACTAGAGTTTATCATCATTCGATTATTATGAAGAACTAATTATTATCATAACAATTGAATTCAGTGGTCAGTCAATTTGAGACAAAGTCTGATCTGCACCACTGACATCCGATTCCGTGAACATGTCTTTCACCACACCATTCTCTCCTTTAGAGAGTTCGTTAGTGGTGCTGTGATGCTCTTCGAAATTAGTTGTCTCTAAATAACTTCGAAAAACAATTGTCTCTAGATAACTACCTCGGTTCCAACTGTTCAGACTCATTTATCATCGTCATATCAATCAATTTGAGACAGAGTTTGATCCTCACCACTGACATCCGATTTCGTGAACATGTCTTTCACCACAGCGGTCTCTTCTTCAGAGAGTTCGTTAGTGGTGCTGTGATGCTCTTCACCAGATAACTGCCTAGCTTCCAACTGTTCAGCCTCATTATCATCATCGTCTTCTTCCTCATCTGATTCGTCATCCGTCTGCATTTCGATGGCCACCGACTGCTGAACGATCTTCTGCTGCTTGACGGTCTTCGCTTGTTGCGACACGAACGTGTGCGGCGTTGAGTCGAGCTCCGGTTTGAAGTCAAACTCGACTGACGCCTGGTCCTCCTGCATGTCCAGCGACAGCCAACTCAGGCCGGTCGGCGAAGGCACGCTAGGTAGCAGGCCGCTCTGCCGCGTCATCAACAGAACCTGCAATAATCAAAGTACACATCGTTATTTGAGAGACAATAAACAACAGGAAATTCAGCATAATTAACTGTCCAACTAAAGTTTTCAATAAATGAACATTCAAGCTGGATTTGCACATCACAGTAACAGTGAAAATATAATTTTCATACATTATAATGGGATTAGACATTCTCATTCTTCTTTTCAGGACTTTTACTTGTAAATGGCTCTTGAGGAGTTGAAACTAGGAGTTCGGAATTCTGCACAATGAAACATAAAATAAGGTTGTTACTTTCACTTTTTGTGTAGTTGAGAAGTTGATATTGTGGTAATTATTCATATTAAATGAAAAAGACTAAGAAATTGTCAAAAAAAACACAGATTTATTGATACTTAGAAAGACCGGTTTCGGTTATAGCACCATTGTCAATCTCTGATAAACTGAGATTGTTTATCAGAGATTGACAATGGTGTTATAACCGAAACAGGTCTTTCTAAGTATCAATAAATCTGTGGTTTTTTGACAATTTCTTAGTCTTTTTCATTTAAAAAAAGGTTGTGATCACATGAAGAATCTGTGGTCTTCGGTTGTTAACCTTTCGTAGGACGCTCTGAACACTGAGAGCTTCCAACAAACAAAGTGTTATAGAATAGAATGACTTGTTTATTTGTTGACGTGACGAAGTTTGGACAGTAATGTCCACTCTACCACTTAACCACGATACTGTATCCAAATACACTACATATACAAATTAATAAGAACAATATGAAAACTTGTAGTACCCTTTATTATTTAAAATATTACAACGACTAGTTTCGACCATAGCTTGGGTCATTTTCAAGTTGAAACTAGTCGTTGTAATATTTTAAATAATAAAGAGTACTACAAGTTTTCATTATTGTTCTTATTAATTTGTAAAAAAGTAGCCCATATAAGTGAAGTGTTTTTACTAAATATACTGTATTCAAATACCTGTTCATCAAGATCAAGTTCATCGATAGATTCGTCTACGGTCATGGCTGACATTTTCTCCAGAACACTCTTGATTGGTTCACCGTCTGATTCAGTCGATTTTTGTCTTTTCATTTCGACCGCATCTATCTCATCCATCATGAACTCCAGAGCCGACGAGCGACGCTCTTCTCCAGATATTTCCGCTTCCATCGTTTTGTCCTCTTTTATTCCTGTGAGCATTTCCTTCCTATCCTGTAAACGACGGCATGTGACGTCACGATCCCAGAATACATCGTAATTCGGACCGTAGATCTGCTTCAGCTTGTCGATATTCTCCTCGCGCTGTTTGTATTTCCAATCTAGATAGTTTTCCATTCGAGTTTTCGAAATCAGAATCGGATGGCCTTCCTCCACCAGCTGCTTTAGTAGCTTTTGTTTCAGCCATCTTGAAACACACAATAAAATAAGGATTATACACTATATTAAATTAATCTGAGTGCTGTAGAGTACTATATTAACCGTTGGTGAATATCACCATAGAAATTCAAGTGGTAATTTCTTATTATATTAACCGTTGTTGAATACCACCATAGAAATTCAAGAGGTTAAATTCTTGACATGCAGTGCTATTCTTATAATAATAATATAGGAAAATATATACGAGATAGTTACTATTTTGTGCCTTATTATTTGATGCCGCATCTAAATGTTGGCTCAACGGAGGCCAGTGCCTGAGTGTGGATGGGTGGTTTGCCAGCGCTGGCTTTCACTTCGTGCCGACTGAAATAACGCCTCGTGTTGCTTGGCCCTTATACAGGGTGATTCATAATTATGGTAAAATAATTTAATACGTGATAGTAGAGGTAAAAATAAGTAAAAAAGTTCTAATAAACATATATCCATAAACGCTTCATTAGCGAGCTATACAGGGTGAAAGATTTCGCCCGGAATTCAGTTCCTCTGGTGAAATACACCGATGCTGAATTGTTTGGGGACTAGTTTTTGAAAAACTTATGCTGGATTCATATGTAAAAATATCTGAAAAATTGAATAAAACTACTCTGGAAGCTGTAGTGTGAGTAGTTTTTGAGAAAAAAGTTGAAATATGCAAAAAATCTAACTAGAAAAACACAGACTTATACGTTTGATGCCCAATAACTTTCTTTAATGTAGAGTAAACATTAATTTTTCGCAATAAAAATTGTAGAGAATTTAATTCTGAAAAGAATTATGTAAGCTGTGTAAACTAAATTCAAATAAAAGTTGAATAAAATGTATTCTTATGTAGTACATTATACCACAAAAATTTGCTGTTTTATGAGGAGAGAACTAATAAGTCATAGGTTGTAGCTGATTGCAAATAATACATGGATTTTAATAACAGCTGATTTATTTTGTTTTGAATAAGAAAATATTTAAAAGAAATTACCTGAAAATTATTTTCAGAAATATTTTAGCTCACTGTTGAACAAAACAACAAACTGTGAGTTAGACCTAAAGGTGCGTACAGACTGTCGCTCTGCTCCGCAACCGAACGTCACTCCAGCAGAGCGATTGATGATCGACCGGCGAGCAACAGTGGTTCGACCGGGGAACGCGAGAAGATCTAACATCTTCCGTAACGTTCATGATGTGTGCGTGGGCGGTGCGACTGTGGTTCGATGGTGGTACGAGGGCGGTACGAGGGAGGAGCGTGCTCGGTGCGGGTTGGAAGCACGAATATGTGTACGCAGCTTTATACTCTAACCGTGCTGTGTTTTTTGTTTAATCTATTAACCAGTCCTTTGTAACCATTCCACTTTGCTTTTGTGTTATGTGTTAACTTTTTAAAAAATGGCAGGTAATTTTAGACATTATACATACTCCGAATTAGCTGACATGCATTTAATGTATGGAATGGGACACTATACTGTAATAGAAGCAAGACGTTTGTATCAAGAGAACTTTCCTAACCTAGTATGTCCAAGTTCAAGGTTTTTTGACACTATTCATCAACATCTGTCTGAAACAGGTTCTTTGATATCCAAAGAGCACATTTATGCAGGCAGACCCCGATCTACTATGACTGTTGAGTTAGAAGAACAAGTTCTTAATGAAATTTATGAACATCCAGAGAAGAACACGAGAGAATTGTCAGTGCAGTTTAATGTCAATCAATCTATTATTTGGAGGATACTAAAAGAGCAACAATTGCATCCATACTACCTCCAGATGTTCATACTCTATTGCCACGCAACTGTATTCCCCGTGCTGGTATTTGCCGATGGTTTTTAGTAAAATTTCTTAACCCAAACTTTTCAACAACCGTTTTATTTACTGACGAGGCACACTTTACAAGAACAGCTATCGTTAACGTCCACAACCAACATATTTGGGAAGATAAGAATCCTCATGCCATCAGTCCTAATTGTCCACAACATCATTTTTCAGTAAACATTTGGGCAGGAATCATAGGAGATCATATACCTTTGTTCGAGCATCCTCCCAGGCTTGATGGCATAATCTACTTAAACTTTTTGAGAGAGGAGCTATTTATCTCACTTGAATATGTATGTACCTCTTCAGTAGCACCAAAATATTTGGTTTATGCATGATGGAGCTCCAGCACACTTCAGTGTTGCTGTTTGTGAACACCTGAATCACAGCTTTCCAAATCAATGGATAGGCCGAGGTGGGCCATTTCCATGGCCAGCTAGGTCACCAGACTTAAATCCTTTGGATTTTTATCTTTGGGGACACTTGAAAACCTTAGTATACAATACTCCGATTGATACCATTGAAGAACTCCGATTAAGGATTTTGAATGGAATAGAAATTATAAAGCAGACTCCTGGAATATTTGAACGGGTCCGACAATCGATGAGAAGACGTCAGAACATATGCATTTAGAACAACGGAGGTCACTTTAAACATCATCTTTAGTCTTTTGGTATAAGTTTAATGTCATTTAGATATGTTACTTTCATATAAAAATAAAACTTTTCATAAAAAACCGAATATTCTATTTGCAATCAGCTACAACCTATGACTTATTAGTTCTCTCCTCATAAAACAGCAAATTTTTGTGGTGTAATGTACTACATAAGAATACATTTTATTCAACTTTTATTTGAATTTAGTTTACACAGCTTACATAATTCTTTTCAGAATTAAATTCTCTACAATTTTTATTGCGAAAAATTAATTGTTTACTCTACATTAAAGAAAGTTATTGGGCATCAAACGTATAAGTCTGTGTTTTTCTAGTTAGCTTTTTGCATATTTCAACTTTTTTCTCAAAAACTACTCACACTACAGCTTCCAGACTAGTTTTATTCAATTTTTCAGATATTTTTACATATGAATCCAGCATAAGTTTTTCAAAAACTAGTCTCCAAACAATTCAGCATCGGTGTATTTCACCAGAGGAACTGAATTCCGGGCGAAATCTTTCACCCTGTATAACTCGCTAATGAAGCGTTTATGGATATATGTTTATTAGAACTTTTTTACTTATTTTTACCTCTACTATCACGTATTAAATTATTTTACCATAATTAAGAATCACCCTGTATTGTTGCTAGCTCGTTGAGTAGGGCATTCAACTAGAGATGGCTTTGATAAAAAATACCATAGCTATAATTTAATTCTGTAAACTCAAATTCGGGGAGAAAAGTCAAATTTTACAATATTTACAATAACAAACACAAAATATTCTTCTGTTTATTCTTTTTCAATGTTTATTAGTTCTGAAGCTTACTTCATTTTTTACCAATATGTTATTATTATCAAAAAAGTTTGGATGGATATTGTAAGCTGTTTATAATGCTTTGGTTTTGACCAATAAAAATTATTTGATCTGCTGAAACACAAAACATACGGTAAAACTTGCTGCATTTTCTCAAAAAAAAATCAATGACCTGCTTGAGCTCTAGCGTAAGAACATGTATGGATGGGCATGTTAAACTGTCGGTCCCGGCTGAAGTATGACAGTCGTAAGGCTCATTGACGGCTTAAATAATATATTCAGGCGGTGTGACCTTCCCGCAAGGGACTCCCCACCAACAAAAGCCCTACGAATTTACTTTTACTTTACTTATGTATGATAATTTATCGTTTTGACTTGTCCTCAATCCTATTATATTAAGCGAGCAATTTCTGTTCAACGGATCTCGAAAACGGCGTTAACGATTTTCACGAAATTTGGAACATAGTAGATTTATTATATAAAAATTCGATAGCACTAGGTCTCATCCTTAGGAAAACTCGCTGAACGACATTAAAAGGATAATTCATCCTTGGCTGAAACAGCTGAGACTTTTGTCGTCTGTGGATAGTAAAAAAGTGAGTGAGCGAGTAAGTCTGTGGAAAATAAAAATATCGCATCCCCGAAATTCATAAGCTGACGTATAGCCAGCTGTAAAATATAAAAACGATCATTTTAGAGAATTGTGTTCTGTTTATCAATAAATAAAAATAACGAGCAAAGCTCGGTGCCCCGATATTGTTTATTATAATATATTATTAATAAATTAGTGAACGAACTATAATAACTATCAATTTAGTGTCTTACTTGTATTTTCTCAGGCCAAGTGGATTTGTGCTGATGAGTTCTCGCAGGGACCGATGTGTTTCAAAGAAATCGTCAGTGTAAATATCCCATTCCCAATTCCATTGTGAAAGTTCATCAACTTTTTGCTTTTGCAGTTGTTCTGAATTATCTCCAAATAATGATTCCAGTTCTAATGTGACATCAGCCAGATCATCTTCTAAGTTTAGTGATTCTAAGCATCCATCAACCTAGAAATAAATGATTATACTTTACAGATGGAAATTACTGAGATATTGCATTTATTCAAATGCCAATGAATTATTAATTATCTTTAAACGAAAATCCCAAGTAAATGCTGTGAATCACCTACAAGACTTCTGCTACTTCAAATATTGACAACAGGGTAAACAGTTAGATGAAAATTCGATGAGCGCTACTATTTAAAAATTATTTGTCAGCCCGGAAAAACAATACTCTTCGGGTCATTTACAGCATTTACTTTGGATTTTCGTTAAATGATAATGATTATTCTTTATTTCTTACAAGTACATTATTAAAGTGATAGGGTAAGGGAAAATAAGGTAACCTCGTGCTATTCATCTCCTAAAGGCTGTGCAAAGGCTAAAAATGAACTTTCTACTGGTGATATTTTTCAAAGTTTTTCGATTCGAATATCATCAAGCTATCAAGATGAAAAAGTTCTCTCAGGAAAAACATTTTTTCTGATCATTACTTTTTGAGATATGAGCGCCTAAAGTTTAAATTTTTGGGACAGAACATTTTAAATTCGGTAAGAGATAAATCCATGAGATTTAGAGGATGGATTCTTCAAGGTATTGTTGATCTAGTAAATCAGAAATTTTCTGAAGATATCAATTTTTAAGATCTACTAAAAATAACCAAAAATAACTTTTAGTTGAGTTATTTTTGGTAAATTGAATACTTTTCCAAAAATTTATATTTTTAGAAAATTTTTGTTTTACTAGATCAACAATACCATGAAGAATCCATCCTCTAAATCTCATGGATTAAACTCTTACCGAATTTGAAATGTTCTGTCCCAAAATTCAAACTTCAGTCGCTCATATCTCAAAAAGTAATGATCGGAAAAAAATGTTTTCCTGAGAAAACTTTTTCATTTTGATAGCTTGATGATATACAAAACGAAAAACTTCGAAAAGTATCACGATTATAAAGTTTATTTTTAGCCTTTGCACAGCCTTAATTTGGATAAGATTGCATCAATAGTTTATGAATAATGCACGTTTGTGACCTACAAAAGAAACACATTCAATTTGTTCAGGGATGACACATTCAGCAAAAAATTACCAATTCTTACTTTGCATTTCTACTATTAATGTTTTTTTCTAACACCAATTTGTAATAAAACAACTTGACACATTGTTGACATAAACACTTGCATGAATGAATCAGAAAAACCGCTGGAAATTCTGCGAATTTAATTGTTCAAGCTTTAATTCTCACCTCGGAAGAAGAAGGAAACAGCTTCTGAACAGCTGCTTTGAAAAGAGCGTCGGCCTCCTTCAAACGACGCTGAGCTTTTTCCTCTCTCTCCATTTCTTGGCGTTCCATTTTCACTAGAGGATGCATCAGCTTCTCCATCCTTTGTCTGTCTACTTTCTTCCTTGTCATAACAGTCTGAAAATTCAAGCAATCTTAATAAGCATCACAGTAATACAGTCATCGAAAAATACCCATCACCCCTATTTTTTTAACTCACTCTTCCGAATAAAATGAACTTATAATCTAGTGTTGCATCTAGTCCTTGTCATAACAGTCTGAAAATAACAGTCAAGCAAGCTTAATAAGCATCACAGTAATACAGTCATCGAAATATACCCATCACCACCATGTGGGAAAGATCGATGTGCAGCTAAATGAATCCATGAGAAAAATCAGTGGCACAATAAGACCAACAGAGACCAACTGGCTACCTGTGCTTTGTAATGTCCTGCTACCAGACCTCCGCAGATTGAATAAGACAAGACAATTTGTTAACAGGGTTGTCTCAAGGAATGAGTTGCCAATAGCTAAGGAGCTAAATAATGCACCAGCAAGACGGCTACAATCTAGGAGGTATCTGAGATTAGATGATCAGAATGGTCAGGATATTGAAACAATTTGGAAGGCAAGGTGGTCCTCCTCATCAGTAAAAAATAAACACCTAATTGAGGATCCAAATGAACAGGTGCCAGGGACACTGCTTGGCCGCCGGCAGTGGTGCTGTTTGAACAGGTTCCGGACATCTACTGGAAGATGCGCCCAGTCTCTTGCCTTATGGGGCTTTACACCTGACCCATACTGTGAATGTGGCGAGATACAGACAATGGAGCACTTGGTTTCGAACTGCCCTCTGTTCCCATGTGAGGGAGGATTGCAGGAGGTGCATGCGGCAAGTGATATGGGGCTTAAATGGATCGAAGGAGTATTACAGAGAATTGACATTTGAGGCAGACCCGTAGAGACCATTCCAAAATATGCAGTAATTCTGCATATAGCATACTGTCCTTCAATGTAGTTTTTGTTTTGTTTTTTTAAATTATGACAAGTCACTTCTGACGCTTCCACATGCTGGCCCATAAAGCATAAGCTTATATATATACCCATCACCCCTATTTTTTTAACTCACTCTTCCGAATAAAATGAGCTTATAGTATAGTATTGCATCTAGTTTCACGATGTTAAAGGTTGTGAGCTTTACTGACGACTAGTAGCGTACGATCTTGGCCTTGTCTTGCTAATCACTGGAACAGAACCGTACTTGGATATGTAGACGATTTGACAATAAATGAAACATGCACAAGTTTCATTGATATAATTATCAATAAAGCAGTGTTTACTTGGCTGACATTTGAAATTTAGTACTGTTACTATGACTGTTTCTTCTCGCTGTAATTAGTAAATTAGTACGCTGTAAATTGGTACTGTCACTGTGCCTGTTGACACATGTCGTGTTGAAATACAAAGAAAAAAGTGTTAATGCTTCCCAGCTCGGAATGGATCAAGAAACAATCACCTAAAATTTAGTATTTCAATAGAAAATACCAACATTTTGAAAAATGATTCTATTACAGTATAAAAACTGAAAATGATGAGTAGGGTGCAACACATGATCTTATCATCAATTTTCATGATCGATCACTTACATTAAGCATGTGAGCTCTCTCCCGTAATTCAAGCCTCTCCTTGGCTTCCATTTCGAATTTTGTCACATACTTTCCTCTCCGTTTCATGTACCATCTGAAAATAATAATAAAAGGAATTTATTTGATGAAATTAGAATAGTTATTACAGTAATTCATCTTTATATTAATTAGAATCAAACTAGAATAAGTTGATAAACAAATTGAAATTTCAATTCAGCAATGTTTTTGAGTTAAGGATAAATTTTTTAATTAAATTATCCTTCATCTCATTCAACATAAAATGACAAATTAAACAAGTATTTGCTATGTACGGTGATCGAGATCAGAGCTTTAGGATAAAGAGGATCTTCCAGACTCTAGTTTAATAATAAGTGATTATAAGCTGAAAAAGATTTTATGAGTACATGCAAGCAAAATTGCATTGATTCAAGGAAGATAACGCCAAGTACATGATTAATATGATTAGAAATCTTGAAGTACAATATTTAAAAGCTCTAACCAGAGAAATAATTTTTATTTATTTATTTATTCATTCATTTATACATTGATACATACAATATCATTTACAACTATGAATGATTAGGCTTGAAGTCCAAAACTTTTCGTTTTCCAAATTGAGATCGTTTCTCGGGAGAATCGGAGTACAGTATTTATTATCCTAGAAACTAAGAGAATAGGAAAGATCATGAAAGAAACTGAATAATTTCTATGAAGTGTTAACGTAATCGGTCTGGATTGAGTACGGTAAACAGGGACTGGAAAAACATAACTCACTTATACACTTCTTCGTTGTATTTTCTACGAACTTCCTCTTGACGCGAGGTTTCCACATCCTCACTCTCTTGTATTTCATCGAGTTCATCATGCTTCTCCTCGGCATTTGCTTTGGTGACTTGTGTTTCGCTGAACCACTTCCGCCATTCGTGCATCCTTCGCAATCGTTCTGGCTCTTTATCGATCATCACTTCCATTTGCAGTCTCTGAGAAACAATTCAAAAATTGAAATGAAATTTATTGGTTCCTTTTCACAAAAACATAGCAAATAACAATTTTAAAAAATTGGAACTAAGTTGACCACACTATCCAGTATTCGTGGTCAACTCACAGAAAAAAATCATCATTACTAAAAAAATTACAAAAATGGTTATAACTTGATTTTGAATTATACAAAATAAAATCCATTGATTTTTGAGTCCAGCATTGCACTCCTGCACTCCGTGAAGTCTGAAAACCAATGTGAACTGAAGGGAACAAAAATATACAACCAGTACAGTTTATCTTGAATATTCAAAAAATATAGGCTATCACTATTATTTTATATGAATGTATTGAAAACCATTAGGCTACTACTCACGATATATTTCTCACATATATTATTCACGATTCTAATTATCTAAAATAGAAAAAAATATGCATATAATGTTGAATCTGTATATTATTATTAGTACCTGCTTCTTTATAAACATATTGACTTATGTCAGTGTTACATCAAGAAAAACTAATTCTTGGAAAGACATTAGCCAAGCTCTTAAAAATTTTAAAAAAGTCTTAATATTTTCAGATGATTTAATTTCGTATGGTAATCGATTGAAGTATTTTGAAGCTCCATATTGGAACGATTGCTTGAAAATTGATAGCCTATATTGACTTTTGGTAAACGAAACATTCTTTGTAATTCGTTGTAATTTTCAGTCTATGAGAAACAATTCAAAAACAAAACAAATATAGCACTCGGTTTTGATGTTTTTTTACAACGACTTGCAATCAATTATTCAATTAAATAAGCAATTTTCTTCACTTACTAACTGTAGAACTTTCGAACGGCAAGCGTCCATTTTCAACAGTGTTTTCTCATGTTTCCACTGTGAAAATGGACGCATGCCGTTCAAAAGTACTGCAGACAGTAAGAAAACAAAATTGTTCATTTACTTCAATAATTGACTGCACGTCGTTGCAAAAAAACATCAAAAACGTGTGTTAATACATCACAGCTCGGAATAGATTGATAAATAATCTTCTAAAAATAATTTCATTCTCTATGATTATCAATCTCAAGGTATTGAATCATTTTACTATTAGTTTTATTTTCCCCTGTAGTGATAAGAATTCATGTATCAAATTAATAATTGATAAATGTTGATGGTATTCATGTAACGAATTAATACATGAACATTTATTTTACAAGATAAGACAGAAAACTTGAGGGCCGTATTCAGACCCGATTTCAATCTGGCTTCAGTAAGCTAATTTCTAATTGAGAAGAGGCATTTCAATTTGACTTGAAAAAATCTGTACCGTATTAAAATAGCTTTTTGTAATTTGATTTGGCTTTTAGGGAATCCACCGATTTCAAAATTGTACTTGAAATAGTTGATGTTTACAAAATAACAGTACCCTGCGATAATTTCCATCATCATTCCTGTGTGTCACATTTAAAATCATACTGAATCATGTTTCATCAATTTTACTTATAAAATTTATAACTTTTATAAAATACTAGCAGGCAACCCGTGCTCCACAATGGTCTTAAATTCTTATTTATCTCTGCCCCGTTGTACCTCACAGCGTCGGGGAAGCCTCGGATCACCGCCTCCAGTTGTCCCGATCCACAGCCAGCCTGCGCATATGCCCTACAGTCTTCCCTCTCTCCTCTCCCACCCAATCTTCTTATGTGCTCATCATACGAGTACCTAGGACGTCCTCTCCTCCTCCTCCCACCTCCCACTACCATATTTGCATACTGCTTGACTTTTCTTTCATCAACCATCCTCTGTAGATGACCCCACCATCCTAATTGTTTCTTATCTACAACTTATTTTATATCTTTCATTCCAATTTCCTCTATGATCCGGTCGCCTTTTATTCTATTCTTCAATGTTCTTCCAGCCGTTGTTCTATGACACTTCATTGCAACTACCCTAACTCTACTCAATTGTGGTGATTTCAAGGGCCAACTTTCCACTACAAGACTATAGGTTCTATACTACTTTTATATACCCTATTCTTCACTGTGGTACTCACTTTTTTCTTCTTAAAAATACAGTCTCTTGTACCATAGAAAACTCGGCTAGCTTTAGAAATTCTATTTCTAATTTCATTATCTAATATTCCATCTTCATTGATTACTGTTCCCAGATGATTCGACCTGCTCCATCTGATGACCTTCCACATCGATCACAACTCTCTCTCTCCTCCATTTCCATTTACCACCATCATTTTGCACTTATTGACATACAGTTCTATGCCTTTCCTCTTTATCTCCTCATTCCACTCAATTACATCTTCTTTTAGTTTTCTTTCCGAGTCTGCAATCAGCACTATGTCATCCGCGAACAACAGAGCGTAAACAAGGATTGGCCTCAAGTTCCAACGTCCCTCTATCTTTCTTTCTGTTCTCCGCTTGCTGATTTTATGGATTTCCTCCATTATTACAATAAAACTTGGGTCTTAACTTGGGTCTAAATCTTGACCTATTGAAATCTTGAAGAATTTAAAATAGGCCTAAATCCATCCTCCATCCTTGGTAAATTGAGAATCTATAAGCAAAATTTGAAGTTGATCAGTTCGGTAGTTCAGGCGTGATGATGCGTCATTCGTCAATTTCCTATCCCGTAAGGGTATAAGCCAATTCTTTCCTTCATTATATCATAAATAGATTATCTTGGTGAGACAATCTTTATGAGAGCACATATTCTGACCATCTATCAGAATTTACTAGATGGTCAGCCGCTTTTACAACATTGCAAGACTTTTGGTTTTGTAGTAGCTATCGCAGTAATGTAATAATTGTGTGTGAATGTGTTCATAAAGAATTACTTGAATCAATTAGGCACAGCCGATTATTTAGTCTCACCTCATCTTCAGTCCATACTTGGTATTGCCAGGGGATGTAGAACATTCTCATAGTACTATTGTAATCAGCAATTCCAAGGAGTCCTCTGGGCAACGGCAAAGGACCACCAGCAATGGCTAAATTGAAAAGTTGAGATCAAATTATTAAATAGCACAACAGTAAAACCATTCATAGTTATGAAAGCAAATTAATAAGAGTGTAGGGATTTACAATGCTAATTCAATCCATTCGCGTATCAGTGAGCTTTTTATATTTTTATGAAATATTTTAAATCTACAGCATCATTAGTTTCTATCGAATCAAGCCATACTTCTCTGAATTTGTAGGTTATTTACATTATAGTACGTTGATTCAAAAATATGAAATCATCTTTTATTCTAGAATATAGTGTTTTATCTCGTGTGAAATTACAGAGATTGATAGAGCAGAAACAAAACGACCGACCACCAATTAGGATAAAAAGGGCCAATAGGAATAATTAGAAATTCCAAACTAGAACCACAATAATCGTTTCTAAGCTTGAAAGTTCTTGATAAATGGTATGCAACAGTAACCAACTCCAGTATTGCACTTTTTGTGAGTATTAACTTTTGTTAACTTTCAACAATATTGAAATATACTGTATTATTGTAATTATATGGAAATGAAACCAGACAAGCTATGAACTGAAAGAAATATTTGTTTGTTGTATCAATTTGTTCTATTTTGTGAATATTTTGTACACGTGAATGATTAATTTATTATATTCAATTTCAACAAGTTAACCATACAATAAATATAAACTTTATTAGGAGGGTTATAACTTGAATGATTAAGTTCGTTCCGTTCTTGGATGTTGATGTGATATAGGGTTGCAACAAGCAAGATGAATTTCAATTCGATATCAGTATATTACTGGATGGTATTATATGTTGCAAGTTTCCTTCCCCATTCAACAGTTGCAGTTGAAATGCTAACCTTACCACACATATCGATCCAGTTGATCTGTCAGTTTTCTATTGTGAGGTTCACGTTATAATGGCAGTATTTGATTAGCATTGGTGTTGCTATACTTGTGTATCATTCGACAAAGCAAATTGCTATACTTTTCTACCTCTGCAACACTGCCAGATCGTTTCTTAACAATGAAGAGATATAAATTAACAAAATACAATAAAATATTTCATTTCAATTAAAAAAAATAATAATAATTCATTAGAAAATATATTTTCTTGGCGAATATATTACTTGATTATTTTTAAAAGCAAGAACAGTTAATATTACATCAGATATGCTGGTATCAGCTATCCTCTATAGAAAGCAGTGACAAGGCAGAGAATCGGCAGAGAATCTCCACTGCCATTATAACGTAGACCTCACTAAAGATTCAACATTCGTGTAAATCAAGATAGTTGATCCCAGCAATTGAAACTCAGCTCAAGTGTTTTAAGAAGCATTTAAACTGCAAATAATTAATAAAATTTCCTTTTCTTCAAGGGCCGGTTTCCGAGATCGGGATTTAGCTAAGTTCTAGACTTTAAACAGCTGGAGTTAGAAAATTGGCTTTCCGAAACGGTG
Source organism: Nilaparvata lugens (assembly GCF_014356525.2). Lineage (NCBI taxonomy): Eukaryota > Metazoa > Arthropoda > Insecta > Hemiptera > Delphacidae > Nilaparvata > Nilaparvata lugens. The sequence goes on along the minus strand of NC_052505.1, from coordinate 15,002,287 downwards.
CGTATTCGCAGTCATAGTAAAAGTCACGTTTAAATTAAAATATCGGGGACCGAGCTTCGCTCTGGAGTACAAAAGCATGAAAAATGTATTACGAAAAAAGAAATTATAATAACATTCATACAGAAATGTTCTATCTAATCACAGTAAATTGAGATTGATTCCCAGAGGAATGCAATAATTTCCCTTAAAAGGCCCAGTTGCACAAAAGCCGGTTAAATTTTAATCCTGATTAACTTCACGTGAACCTGGTTAACTTCAGAGAATACTATTTCAAAAAGATATATCTATTGGAATTAATCAGGATTGAAAATAGCCCGGCTTTTTTGCAATCGCCACTGAATACCTGATTGAATGATTACAAAAGTTCAACAGCTGAGTCATAATTTTGACACAGTCCCACACACATGAACTCACTCACTCACTTCCATCACCAACAAACGACGAAATAATTATTATCAGCTGTTTTTCCAAGAATTAAAAATAATTATCCTTTTAATGTCTTTCAGCGAATTTTCCCAGTGATGAGACCTATTGCAATCGAATCTTTATATTATAAACCAACTATGTTCTGAATTTCGTGAGAATCGTTAGAGCCATTTTCGAGATCCGGTGAAATACAAACATATAAACATTCAAACATCTAAACATCCAAACATATAAACAGAAATTGCTCGTTTAATAGTATAGGATTTTGAAAAACTAGAAAATTGAATACAAAATAAAATAAAAAGAAAATAGTGTAAAGTTTCAGCTATTTTGAATTATTTAGGAGTGTTTCATTTCGTCAAGGAAAAACGTTTCCAATTATAGAGATGAGAAAATAAAGATCTATTTTGCTGCAACTATTTACTGCGACTACGCCCCGTTTTTTGGAAAGCCAATTTTCTGAATCCAGCTGTTTAAAGTTTAGAACTTAACTAAAGCCCGAGCTCGGAAACCGGCCCTTAATGTATTTTACTTTATTTTGTAAACTTTTTTTGAAAAGAATAAAATGTTATGTTTCTTAAAAAGAATAAAATTTGATTTGATGTCTTTCAATTTGATTAATTGAAAGCTTTAACTATTTTTTGGACGGTTTCTTGAAGAGAATATAATTTGATCTGATTTCTTTCAATTGATTAATTTAAGGCTGTAACTAATCGAAGTGCTTAACTATGGAAATATTTATCTAACACTATGCTCGATAATGTAAAGTGAGATTGATTACTTGTCAAAATTTGGCCGGAGACGATAATATCGCGCTGACATTGGTTGCTCTGACGGAGCAAATCCCAGATCTCGACTGAACCATCTTCACGCGCGATTCGGAACAGCGAAGGTCGCAGCGTAGACCAAAGACATGCGGTAACGCGCACCTTTCTATAGCGACGCCACATTATTGGATAATCCTGACAAACAAATTTTACGTTCAATTCAGTTGAAAATACGTCAAATAAACACTTATTAGATTATTGACAAATTCAGCTTACTGCCATCATTAACGGAGGAGTGATGTAACATTTCGTAGGCTCATATAATATTTTACGTTTAATTCAGTTGAAATCATGGATTATTGACAAATTCTGCTCTATTTTGCTCAGTGTCATCATTAATTAGAGAATCATGTTATTGGTAGATAGAAACCTGATCAAAATTAATAAAAACCAAAAAATGCAACAGTATGAAAAGAACATCATGAACAGCTTGCCAAACAAATGCCAATTAGGATCTATACAATATGAAGGCTCTATCATATTTAAACAAATGTGCGTATTAATTTCTATTGGTATGAGTAATATTTCTGATAAATTGAATCATGAAAAATCAAAAAGAAAATTCGGCATTTCACAATTCAAAATAAAATGAAATATTTAAACAAATGAGCAAAGAATAGCCGGATATTTCTAGAGGTATATCTGGATACATTGAATAATGGGAAAAAATTCGGCTTTACACAATTCAAAATACAATAAAATAGCTTTATTCCTGTCATTTGCAACACATAGAATGTTTTTAAATAGCGAATATAATGTATCACACTAATTGCAATAGAATAAATACACTTTAAAACATCAGATCCATGCGCTCCTCATTTCTAGACGGACATGCTCAATTTCCTAATTGAAATATAATTTAATTTATTTTAAAAATTATAAATGATTCTCACCTCAAACTTGCTATGCCATAGAGCGAAGATATGTCCTCCTGCTGTGATAGTCAGTTGAGGGAAAAATGGATGAAGAAAAACTCCCGTAACTGGTCCATCATGAGCTAGATCATACCATTTCTGGATGAATTCCACTGCAAAGTTAAGTATTTACTCGTTACTTTTCAAAAATTTGAGAAAGGACATTTTTGGGCAAAACCTGTTGTGCATTCTCACATAAGTGTAATAATTGTAGATGACTGAATAAATAAATTAATAAATATTCCAATTTTGTATAGAAACTGAATTGATTTTCATTTATTAACAACTAAACAGATCATAATATATGGTGAACATGTCTTTTGTAGAATAAGTGTTAAGAAGCGAACAGAAAAATTTCAGAGGTACGTTTTATAATTTTATTTAACGACTTTAATGATAATTTCAAAAATGAACCATGTGTACTGAATTGCGTTTAAAAAACTAATTAACTGTCAATATATATGTGAAATAAATTTTTCATGTAACAACTGAAACCGATTTCTAGGTAATTAAAATAATAGTGAAACTACAGAATGTTTCAGAAGTAGTGTCCAACATTTTAGGGTATTGTTCCTGGATGATAGGAGACTACAAATGTCGTATTTAAGTGTCCAAAACTCAGCGGTTATCTTTATAGCTGCCATTTTGTTTTTTTCACTTAGGAATTTTTTCTCAAGAACGAAATGGTGTGAAAAAACAAATTGCCGGTTATAAGGATACCCTCTGAGTTTTGGACACTTCAAATACGACATTTGTAGTCTCCTATCATCCAGGATCAATACCCTAGAATGTTGGACACTACTTCTGAAACACTCTGTATAATAACCAGTCAAGTGCTCAATGTGCATCACTCTAAAGTAGACAAGAACCTTTGTCAGGAAAATAACCATTTTTTTTAAGAAAAGGTAGTAAGGTCACAGAATAGGTACAGAATGGAAACTGTCAATCAAACGCCTATCTAACCAATGCATTTTACATGGAACAAATACTAGACACGTCACGTGACCTTAGGATGTTCCAATCCTGGTCTTCTGATTGGCTCGCGGCAGTGAACGAGATGAATTGATTCGGATCAGTAAAGTGATCCGAACCTCCCATCAATACTATTACAATGCGGAACTTCCTAACAAGATGGCGGATTTTTGTGCCAGGGTACTAGCCAAGTTTCCATACTGTATGTATACTGTGGTAAGGTCACTCACGTTCATTAGTTCCTGGCTTCACTCCCGTCAGCTCTATTATGCCAACGTCACCACAGCGTGTTCCAACGTTGATCTGACTTGAATAGCCAAGAATTGGTGTATGCACTGAAACGGAAAAATATACATTATACACTTTTAATAAAAACCTTTTCAAATTTGTGAATTGAAACTAACATGATGATTCAATACATTGAAAGACAAATACTTTCATGGCTGTAGATTTATTTGAATGTAAGCTTGCATCATCATTATCTATAATGGAAATTTCTTCCAAATGACCTAGAAGGATGATTAAAACTCTTATCCAGCCACTGATGACATCATACAGACTTTATACTCGAATTACTTTGTTTGGGAAAATCATTAGGAATTGAAAGCTTACCAAGACCATATTCACATCTATCCTCCATGTATTGTGGTCCTTGGTGGTTGAATTGATTTTTCAAATCATATTTGGTTGGAGGCTGATCGACAGCTAATCCTGTAAGGATTTCTGAACTACCAGCCGACTCAGGAAGTTTTATCTATACAAACAGATATTAATCATTAGTGGTAGAGTTCAGATTTAGATTGTTAGAAACCAACCAATTCATAATATCGTCCATAACACAAAATTCAATTCATAACACAAAAAGTTCTATGAAATCCATCAATAAGTAACTGATGGAACCAAAATGATATAACATTCAATTAAACTTTTATTTCACCAAAAAACACAAAAACAATACGAAGATGTGACAATTAGAAAAAAACAATAACTAGTATTCTAAATATCTATGTCAACTATCTGTAAACATGATTCACATTCACTAATCGTTGTCTGTTAACAGTCAGATATATTGAATTAATCGATATATTCATTAAAACCTCAATAGATTGAGACTAAGATGGTATTACATGGTATTATAAGTAGGCTTGATGATCACAGACCAAACTAAATTCCAACTTAGGGTTTCGCTGCATGATTAACTTTTTCCCGAAAAAAGTGACTCAGATTTAATAATATTTTTCATATTTTAAAACATTTTTATTCGTTTTTTATGATTTGGGTGGATTTTTGTTTCGAATAGCTTGGGAGTTCAACTTATGTATAGGACGTCCCATATTCTCGATACGGTACATTGTTTATGCCGATATTTGAATTATCCAGACACTTTCAAGCATAGCAGACATTATGAGGTCAATTTATTCCTGGATGTTGTGCTCTATGATAACTGCAGAGTCATTGAACCCTACACAGGATTCCAAAAGACTTAAAATGAGCAAACCCAAAGAATAAATTGACAAAATAGCACCTGATTTGTGAAAAACGGCATAAATCGGAATATCCAATTTATTGAGAATGGGAGACGCCACCTACATGATCTCACAAACTAGAATTATAAAGACAAAATAAACATTTTCTGATTCATAGAACATATTTTGAATAAGTTTTTAAAAAAAATCATACCTAGTTCGGTAAGCAGCCTACCTTCAGAAATGGTTTCCAAGCATTGTTCAAGGGAGCAAACGGCGACTCTGGATAAGGATTATATAACTGCGAGAATATCTTCTGATGAGGTTTTACGTTTTTGGACTTCGCTTTGACAATTGGATCTGATTTTAGATCCCAGAAAAGTATTGTGCCACAAAGACTTGTTGTGACGAATTGATAAGAGAAATTCCCAGGAGCTACAGGCTCCCCATGTCCCAGATTGTTGATCTGTGGAAACAGACACACACCTCTTCAATCTCATGCATAATACAATCATCAAAGATTGAAATTTAAATGTTATTCACAATGAATAAATAATAAATCAAATCAAATTTATTGCCAAATTCATATAAATAATTCACAAAACATGGAAAACAAAATTCAGTTTCATACATTAGAAACTTACTAACAAAAATACAAAAGCTTTTATTGAAACTAAATAATAATAAAATATAAAATATTGGCGTTGCAAGCAAAACAAAGTTTGTGCGCTAGCAACGAGCATTCAGTAAGCACTCCAATTTGAGAAAACTAGAAAAAAGTAACTGTAGAAACAAAAAAAAAATTTAGCAAACACTTCAAACAAAAAATTAGAATACACTTTCAAAAAAGAAAAAGAATAAACATGATAGTGGAGTAGTTCATAGTGTAAACATAAACGTAAAAAAATATAATTCGTTAAACAAATATTCATTTTGATATAATTATCAAGAGTTAGAAATTAGTGCAGGATAACATTATATAAATTGGGTTCAGTTTGAGAGACGACTTTCAATAATAATGGGGGAAATAATCAATTTGAATCAATGCAGGATAACATTATATAAATTGAATTTAGTTTGATAGACAACTTTCAGATAGTAAAGGGGGAAAAAGTAAAAACATTTAAATTATTTTTGAAAGCTCCCACTAAAACAGGAGTATTGAGTGAGAAGAATGAATTCATTATTTGAAAGTTTTATATTGGACACAACAGCTTATCGTTCCTAATGTTTTATTTACCTACTAGCAGGTAACCCGTGCTCCGCAAGGGCCTAATTGAAAACTTGACACAATGAAATCGTGAGAAATTTGAAATAAAAAAAAATAAATTAAGTTAAATTAAGAATCTATGAGCAAAGTTAATCAAGTTAACCAGTTGAGTAGTTCAAACGCGTGAATTCGTAAATTTCTTATCCCGTATGTGTATATGCCAATTCTTTTCTTTATTATACTGTATTATTATTATAGATTATACAAGGTGCACCAGAGAAACTTACTTATTTATTTTGAAAGGTCAATAAAAACCAAAGTACTTCAGATATTGTTTTAATATTTTTTTATATGAGAATACAATATCTCAATTTTTTCCCATGCAGTCTTGAAAAATGAGACAGACCAATGGCGACCCCCATTGCGCATACACTGATGAAGTCGATTTTTTAAATTTCGTTGCAGTATATCAACCGGTATGTTGGCACTGGCGTCGCGAATGTTGTTCTTGAGGTGTGCTATGGTCCGTGGTCGATCGACATAAACCACAGATTTCAAATAACCCCATAAAAAAAATCGCATTGACGAATCGCATGTGGAAATGAGCCTAGTCACTAAATAAAATGACCGCGTCTTCAGGCAGGTTGTCAATCAGCATATCATATGCATTTTGACGGGCAACAAAATCGCGTTCAGTCAATTCTTGAATAACAGCCAATTTATAGGGATGAAGTTGAAGGTCTTCATGGAAAATTCGTCGATCAGTGGAGTCAGAAATTGCCATAGCAGCTGCATGTTTGCGAGCCGAACGCCTGGGAAAACGTACAACTGACTGCCTCACTCTTTCGATATTTTCTGGAGTTCTGGTGGTTGGTTGAAGTCCATTTCTGGGTTTAGCGACACTTCCACACTCCTGAAATGCGTTAACCCACGACAGAAACGAATTATGGCCAGCAATGAGTCTGTGGGGAGGAATTTCAAATCAAGCGCGGAAGGTGATCGACCATTAGAAAAGAAGTTCTCAACTGCGAAGGCCCACTGCTCTCTAGACTAGAGCATGATGTCTAATTTTCTTGAGGGAGGATAAACTTGAGAATTTCACCCTCCAGATACGCCCCCTCCTGCCGCTCTACACGACCAATTCAACGTACGGGATTTTTTTCAAATAAGTAAGTTTCTCTGACGCACTTTGTAGATGAAACTGACATGATACTACTTTTGCAAAGACTTTCTTAATATTATGAATCATTCTCATTTGGAGTGCCTTTGAATAGGTTAAAAACAGAACAGTATAAAATATTGTACTACTCGAAAAAGCTCAATTATGATGCATTATTTTGAAACAAGTATAGTTCAGCTATTGGATATTTCTGAATTGATAACTACCTCAATGCAAGGATGAATCCATTTCAGGTCTGTGCAACGTTCCCTGTGGGAGAAAGAGCCGCTTGAAATAGCAGTTACATTCACCCTTCTCTTGGTTCTGATATCTTTCGTCCAGTCCATTAAGTCTTCCTGCGAAATATCAATGATTATTGAATTACGAAATCAAAGCACAAATTTTAATACGGATGAAAATAATTTGTGAATCGGAAATATGTAATACCTTTTAGTTTTACATGCTCCAAGTTTCCAGGAGATAGATACCTCTTGAGAAACATATTTTAGGTGATTAATATAGGTTTACTCGTATCTACTTCTTCCAATTGTATATTGACAAAAATGTACGCTGTAAAAGCTGCAATAAGATGTGTGTGTGTATATGTGCGAATATTTCCATCATGGAATTATTAAACTGTCGTCAATAAAAACAAGATTGGATCATTTTAGAAGGTACATACAGAACTGAGACATTGGTACGTAGTATGGCAAAAAGCCAAGCCACAGATGCCGCATGTAATCCAAGTTTATTTTCAAATTTTGTATATTTTTCACGATTTCAACAAAATCTAAAGATTCAATTATTGCTGTAAACTACAGTTATTCATTTAGATCAATTGACAATAATTCTATCATAGCAATACTGTGTAGTTCATACAGATAAGTAATGTAATTCATATTGCTTTGTAAATCATCGTGTGAGTACTACGATAGAGAAAATATAGAATAAGAAGATATCCCATGGTATAGGGCGTTAATGTCGCAACTTTTACTGTTAACTCAAGCCGACTACTGTCAATTATTGTCGATTTTTACTGTTTTGTTGTGGTGAGAGAGTATGAACGGCACAATATTAGAGACTACCAGTCACACAGCTTCACCGGAAAGAACTACGTGGACTATTGGCTTGAGATAACAGTAAAAGTTGCGACATAAACACCCTATACCATGGGATATCTACTTAAGCTATTGTTTCTCTATGGTACTACTAATAAAAAAAAACATCATTCACAAGAGTAGATTTTTTTAGAGAGAAAGGTCATAATGAATACACTCGACCTCATCCACTTATTTCCTGAAGCGGGATCACAATCTAATCAACATAAATTGAAAAACCAACACTATTTGAAGCAATTTTAGTTGATAAATAATGAATTTTACATACGAGGCGTTTGCGATGTTTACTCTCTTCAGTATGCTCGTTGTCGGCATTTTCAATGGCTTCCAATCGACCAGTGATGTCCCAGATGACCACCTGGCCGCTGGCGGTCGCGCCTGCCAGGATATTTCCATTCTGAGGGCAAAACTGAATGCACGACAACTCGTACGGACAGTCCAAACGCAACTGAAAATAAATTACACAACATTAGAAAAAAATCCATTTGACATCAATAGCCAGGTACCTATTGCATGTTAAAATACAAACTAATATATAATTATTATTTAACGAAAATCCTAAATAAATTCTGCAAATCACCCCGAACTACTATCCAAAAATTAGTTGCCAGCCCGGGAATCGAACCCGGTACCTCCCAATTGCCAGTCAGGAATGCTTGCCCTTACACCAAACTGACAATCTCTGGATAGCAGCGCTCATTTTATACGAAGCCATAGCGGTCAACTAGTTACAGATGGAATTAAATAGAGAATGCATTTATTCAAATGCTGTTAGCCCTGTTGTCAAAGTCTGCAGTAGCAGAGGTCTTCGGGGTGATTTGCAGCATTTATTTAGGATTTTCGTTAAATAATAATTATATATTAATTAGCATTTGAATAAATGCATTCTCTATTTAATTCCACAAACTAATAATATTAGTACATTGGAGAATGGTTATCAGAATGGTAATGTAGCCTATATTTTAGTATACGATGATAATATTATAATAGATGGTTATTAGAATAGGAAATCACAAAAATATTAGCTTGTATTATTTTATCTTGCAACAGGGCTCAGGTTGTGAATACATTCCAAAAAAAGTGAAATAACACACAGGCTACCGTATTAATTAATCAAATAATAATAATAGTTGTTGATGTACATATCAAACTATAGTGAGCTCCATGTTATAATGGCTGTATTTGATTAACATTGGTGTTGCTATCCTTGTCTATCATTGAACAAAGTATATAGCGCTATCTTTTTCTAGCTCCGCAATGCTGCCAGGTTTTTTTGAACTATGTAGAAATATAATTAATAAACAAAATATTTAATCTCGATTATGAAATTGTATTATTTAATGTATTGAAGAATATATGTATTGACTTGACGAATAAAATATAATTGATCATTTAAACACGGATGAACAGTTGAAAAATACATAAGATATACCAGTATAAAAGCTACCTTTAGAAGGCAGTGGCAAAACGGAAATCGGCAACGCTGTTCTCATATCTTTCTCCACTGCCATTATAATGTGGACCTAACTATATAGTTAGAAGCAGCATGTTTCAACTTAAACTATTTCTCTTCCAAATTTCAAAAAATAATTTACACCCAAATAATCAACTTCAATAATATTGTAAATATTTCCTTGTTAACTCTATATAATTTGTAACTTTTCGAGTTCGAGTCAAATGGCATCAGTAGCACCGTAAAATCAGCAACTAGTGTTTTGACAACCTTAAAAATGAAAGAGAACAGAAAACGAGGATTTTTATAGGACTTGAAAGTTGAATTACAAACTTTTACTATTACTCTTTATTATTTAATTTCAGACACGACTGGTTTCGGGAATTTATCCCATTATAAGGATGAGAAATTATAAATTATAAGTATCCAACTCAGTTATTTGTAATTAGAAAAATCGGAATTTGACTTCTATCAATCTACATTTTAAGTGTAAATAATTTTATGATTAAGTTGTTTTGTCATTGTTGTTAAATAAATAAATAAATGAAGGCTACAGTATTATCCTTTCCTCCAGATTCACCTTGGGTGCCAAGTCATCTGTGAAGCTCCAAATGAGAACTGGATTATTGGGAACAAGCATTGGAAGAACTTCTGCTTCCTCTTTCATTTCCTTTTCATCGATAACTTCCTCATATTCTTCAACTAGTTTCCGAGACTGGAACGTCATTTTTTCACGATCCCTGCGATAAGATAATAGATTTATCAAAATTGCCTAAATTCGTATGTCGTGGGATTTTCAACTATATGCCACAAAACACTGGAAGAATATTCATTTTCATCTCATCACAGTGATCTAGCAGTAAAAGTCTTCAGTAGTCACTGTACCCTCCCTAAGCTCTAATCGAATATAATATATCCATCCCTAATCCTTGTTATATTTTGTACTATATAAGCCAAAAACCAATGGAAAAATATTCATTTTCATCTCATAACAGTGATTATAGCGGTAAAATTAATTTAGCAGTGAAAGTCTTCAGTAGTCACTGTAATCTCCATAAGCTCCATAATATAATTTATATCCATCCCTAAACCTTGTTATATTTTGTACTATAAGCCACAAACCTCTGGAAAAATATTCATTTTCATCTCATCACAGTGATTTTATAGCGGTAAAATTTGATTTAACAGTAGAAGTATTCAGTAGTCACTGTAATCTCCCGAAGCTTCAACTATTAATAACTAGTTTATTTATACCCCAAAATTATCTCTTTGGGGAAGAGCTCGACTGATCTGGTGAAGAGGATAGAATTTTTTGTTTTATCAGTTTTTCTGACACTGTTCGGGCAGTCTAAAAAGAATTGTATTATTAAATGAGACAGGTTCTGAACCCGATTCACTGGTTCAGTTAATTTGATTTTCAAAATATTAGTTTAACGTCGCGAAATATCAGTGATTGCCAAGGGGGAAGCCATCTGGAAAAGGTAGGTGTTTTTTTTGAGATTCTTTTTAATTTCATTACCACAAAAATTGATGCATTGCAGCAAAGCGAGTAGCCCTTATTATTGTTTAGTCTAATTAGTTTGTATTATAATAGAAATCTTAAATGTAAATATAACGATAACGTTTCAATATAGTAAATTGTTCACTAAATTACAATAGAGTAAATTGTTCACTTTTTGATTTATCATTACAACCATCAAGACTATTACATATAGTTTTCTTTTCCACCGTTACAATATATAAAAAATTAAGCAATATTAGTTCTAAAAACACAAACAAGGTTATTATTAAGGAGTGAAGTCATATTCGGCATGCATTACAAAGATGAAAGAAGATAGGGAGAAGTGAATAAATTTAAAAAATGACGGAATATCGAAATGAGCAGAACGGTGTGTGCATGCAGATTCTTCATGCAGAACGGTGTGTGCATGCAGATTATTCATGCAGAACGGTGTGTGAATGCAGTTTCTTCATGCAGAACGGTGTGTGCATGCAGATTATTCATGCAGAACGGTGTGTGCATGCAGATTCTTCATGCAGAATTGATAGCATGCCTACCTCCTTGATTGTGATACTGGACATGACTCATCATCACTTCCTGAAGACGTTTCTGTCACTTCCTCTTTTATCTTCTGATTCGGTGACCTGATGTTTTTTCATACAATTAAGCAATATTCAATAATAACAATTCTTTCATCATGAAGTAGAAACTCCAATAAGAAAATGAGTATAACATACAAATATGAGAAAGTATGAATGTAAATGTATATTGTAAACCACAGTTCCTGGGATTTAAGAGTCTACTATTGTGATATCATGAAATTATGTACTTGATCCTACTTATTTATTATTTTACAAAGGCGACTTTCTAGAAGTATTTTAAGCCTAGGTGATGATGATGGGATGAATGATAATACAATGAAAGTAGAGTTTAAATGTCAAAATAATTTTTGAGATGATTCTCTGCTTTTGCTAACCCAGCAATACACCTAGGCAATGTGAATTAAACATAGGGATATGAATTGATAAAACACATGAGTGTATTGTAACTTTGAAGCTTAGTCTAAGGATGTGAACACTACAATAATTAACAAAAGTTGTTGACTATGTGTGTGTGTGTGTGATCACATTGGATGCGTATAAGTGCAAGTGCATACTTGGTTATGCATGACCAAGCTTGCAGAGGAGAAACAAAATATGGGAAGAGCAATAGGAACACTCACACTGAAAGCGTGCACTTGCTAGTTGCGTTCAATGTGAGCAGTTACTTGCAAGTCACAATGGACCATATGAATAAAATTGAGCATTTGCTTATACTTCTAAAATGTGGAGCATTTGCTTCATTATCTATGAATAAACGTGAGCAAAACCTTTTGCTCATGCTTATCAAAAATATAGTTTGCGCATTTGCTAAAAGGTAAAAGCTTATACTCAAAATTGTATGAATAAACTAGAGCATTATTGCTCAACTTTTGAAGCAAATGCTTCAAAAAAGGTGAGTCTAGTCTAGAGCAGCTTTCCACCTTTTGCTCATAGTAAAATGGCTCAACGAATTCGTATGAAGAAGAGGAGACTATACCAGATACGATCACAACCAAATTATTGAGAACTATAAAACTCTTTTTAGATTCAACCATGATATATATCACCATTATTCCTACAAAAGATAGCTTTTGTAGGATAGCTTTTTGTAACCTAATCACAAAATAGAAAATAGGCATTTAAGAAGATGAGAGTGTAGAAGATTATAAGAAGGCTATTGATATTATTAGATTATGCTGAAAATTATTATAGAGATGACATTTTTTCACGCTATTATTTCAAAATTCTAAACTCAACTAACCTAAAACTCAATTCATAAATAGAAAACAGAGCAGACGACGCAAACACAAGCGGTGTCTCCTACTTGCATATTTAGCGCTTACGTGAGCTATAAAAAACAAAGTAAGGTTACAAAGGCGAATCAGCTGATGAAAAATCTTAAAAATACGTGAGCATTAGCTCCAGAGTTCAGGAGCATAAGGTAAGGCTTATTCATATAAAAATGAGCAAATGCTTATGCTTCTACCTAATGCTCATGAGCAAAACCTTATGCTCCATGCTCATGCTCATGGGCATATGCTTTGGTTTTATTCATAAGGCCCATTGCGTTTGAATGTCGCTTTCCAGATATTTTTTTATAGGCTCATGCATTATTCGAAGTGCACTTGCACATACTAACGCATTCAATGTTTTCACACCCTCAGACTAAGCTGCAAAATGTCAATAATTTCCCCCAAATCAAAAAGCCCTAAAAATGTGTATTTTGCGTACTATGTTGGCGATCATGACCTTATAGCTGATTTTGGTACAGCTGAAATACAATTCGCAGAATTTCACAAATAGAGAGCTGTCAAAGAACTGCCACTTACTGTCTGATGAAAACATACAAATCAAAACTTAATACATTTGAAATATGTGGTACATGGGAATCTTGGATAGCCCATACCGTACACTGCACAGACGCGGCAACCCATAACATTTTGATCCAGGTTCAGACAACGGTCCACAATGTGTATCTTCTGTTACTTCCGACTTACAATCAAGGTTCTTCCAGTTATAATAATATATGATTTGAACAGTTATTAATTAGCAGTGATTGATTAGTTATTAAGTACAAAATATTTTTATGAATTCAATGAAATATTACTCACAAAGCCGTTTCGGGCCACTGAATAGGTGTGAACATTGGTCTTATTCTCCGGTGAATTTGTTTCCGGACCTTCTTGTGATGTCTGTGAAAAATTGAAACAGAATTAATGTCATGGTATATCTTCTTATGCTACTTACTTACTTACTTTTCTTGTTCGTCACAATTTTTAAAAGGAGCAACGATCCCACAGCATATGACACGTCAAAGTTTAATCTAATATACTACCATAGAGAAGAAATAGCGTAAGTAGATATCCCATGGTATAGGGTGTTTATGTCGCAACTTTTACTGTTATCTCAAGCCGATTAATGTCGATTATTGTCGATTTTTACTGTTTTAATCGGGTAAGAGTGTATAAACGGCACAATATGAGAGACTATTAGCGTCATAAAGCTTCTCAGGAAAGAACTACGTGGACTATCAGCTTGAGATAACAGTAAAAGTTGCGAAATAAACGCCCTATACCATGGGATATCTACTTATGTTATCGTTTCTCTATGATACTAACATCCTTCATATTTCAACACAACAGTTAATAGAACACAAAACATACATTAATCGAACATTAACCAACAAGGAAGTCTGCTAATCTGTAAGGACACAATACAATACGGAATTCCCTGAGGGTTCTTTTGAACTCCTTCAAGCCCTCAATTTCTCTTATGTGAGATGGAATTGAATTGAATATTTTCATTCCCATATAAAACGGGCCACTCTCCAGCAGGTTAAGTCTATGCTGTGGGTAAACAAAACTTCTAAATCCTAATAAAACAATCTAAAAAATCCTAAAGCACCCTTTATTTTTAAAAAAACTTTAAAATAGTTTAACAACTAGTTTTGGTGATCACATCATAGTCAGGTTATAACATAGAATAAAATTCAATAAATGTTTACTAATTGATACAATATGAACATATCTAAATCTTGTATTATGGGGATGACACACCTGGTTCTCCTCATACATCCGTCTATTTTTGAAAACGAAGATTGCTAAATCTGATATATAAATAGCAGGAGCCGTCAGTAATCTCTTTTCTTTAAAATAAGGTCTGCAAGAACGCCTTGTATTAATCTTATAAATTATCCTAATAGCTTTCTTCTGCAGTATGAATATTCCATTATTCTATACTTTTTTCCCAAAACATTACTCCATATCTCATAACTGACAGAAAATAAGCGTGATATACCAAAAGAACAGTTTTTCACTCCCTATTCTGGCTACATTTTCTCTATATGGTGTTACCATAGAGAAACAATAGCGTAAGTAGATATCCCATGGTATAGGACGTTCATGTCGCAACTTTTACTGTTATCTCAAGCCGATAGTCCACGTAGTTCTTTCCCGAGAAGCTGTGTGACGCTCGTAGTCTCTCATACTGTGCCGTTCATACACTCCCACCCCAACAAAACAGTAAAAATCGACAATAATCGGCTTGAGATAACAGTAAAAGTTGCAACATAAACGCCCTATACCATGGGATATCTACTTACGCTATTGTTCCTCTATGGTGTTACCTACTAGTTTTTATAGAATAGAAACAGGAGTTGAAGAACATTTTTGAGGAAACTGACCTATGTAGACGACGAACGGCTTCACGCAAACTCATTCCGTACTCCCAGCTTTCCTCAGGACCCCAGATCGCTGTCAAACTCGGCGTTTCACGCAGCGTGCTCTGCTTTTCACCAATCCCATTCTTCTTCTTCACTTCTTTCTTGCTCGAATCCTCGTCTTCAATCACCACTTTTATGTTCCTTCCTCGCCGATCCTGCTTGTACTTTCTACAAAACAAACCGTAAAAGTTACTGATTCAGAGTCAGGAAAATTAATAAAATGAAGGTCATAGGTAGATCTTTACAGAACTGGAAATTACCATCAACGTAATAATTACGACCGTATACTATAACACATCATTTGTATTTACAAAGGTAAACTATCCAAGAAAAATCTCATGTTTAACTCGAATTGTCATCAACAAATCCGTTACTCAAAGTCGTTAACACATTGTGTTACATCTCATACCTTTTGCATTATTGCATTAACCACATGACTTTGTGAGAAATGTCTTTATTCCTTATTATTTTTTACAAGTACATCATTAAAATAATGATAGGGAGAGGAAAGATAAGGCAACCTTGCCTAACGTTAAATTTTTTGGAAAAGTAGCTCTTGAATTTGAAGTAATTCATTAGAAATTAGCATAATTATTTTATTCAGAGAAATGCAAAAAATTTCATCAGAAAAAATGAACGAAAGGATAGCAAAATTTTTCGGAATGATCAAGAAATGAGAAAAATTGGATTTCCAAGTGTGCACTGGAGTAACCGATAATTACTATCACCATAGAAATCATAATATGGTTTTACTGTAATTCAATTTTATTTTTAATATTCTTAATTTTTTTGTACTCTTACTATGTATAATGAATTATTGTAATATGTTGTTGAGGAAGCAATTTTTGGGAAAAATCCTGTATGCTTCCATGTTTTCATAAATAAATAAATATGTTCCAGTGCACTCGTTGTAGGTGCGTACAGATTTACGCGCCGCGAACATGAGCAATTCACTTTTAATCAGCTGACTGATTAAAAGTGAATTGCTCATGTTCGCGGCGCGTATATCTATACGCACCTTAAGACGTACCTGATTTTTGACCATGTTCAAATGTCTTTACCAAGCTTGGTTAAATCGGACATGAGTGGAGAATTTTCTGTCCAGAACAAGTGAACTGTATTTTAGATAGAAAAAGAGGAAAGATGAATAACAGCTGATCAAAAACAAGAGCAACTGTATCAACTGAACTGGATACAGTATCAATAACGTTGGATACAAGGAAGTTGGAATGAAAATGACAAGACAAAGCTACACAAATTGGGAGATGGGATGTGAGATTTAGCACTGAGACTAGAGAATTCAATTTAAAATCGTTACTAGAATAAAACTCTGTCAAACACAGTCAATCATTCAATAATCTATCCACTTATTAATGCAACTAAATTTTCAATCTATAAGAAATTACTTATGTTTATTTTTTACTAACGAGTCAATGCGGTAAATGAAAATGATTGACAACTCTCGTCTTATCTGTAACGTTCTACCTACAGCACATTCCAAATCATATTAACTTGAATAGTTCTATTACTCACTGAAAAATTTCTTTTTTTATTTTCTTACTGGACAGGTTAATTGCATAATCATCCATTCTATCAATTTGAACGTTGGGGTTGAAGAGTTCTTTTGAACGAATTTTACGCAATCCAAAAGACGATGATTTTCCACCATCACTTCCTCCAGTGAGGGTGCCTGAAGGAACAATAAATTGGGAATATTTATCAAACAATAGCGTTAAAAGTGGGAACGAATATCATATTTTAATATCACTGAGAAAAAACATTGTTTTTCCAAGTACCTATATTGTCTATCTGAGTTCTTGACCTGCGTGTTAATAATAGAAGGGATATGATGGTTGATTTACTTTTGCTGGTGGTAATTGTCATAAAAAAATAGTTAATATTCATATTTATTATATTACATCATGTTTTATATAGTATAAAAATGGAAATGAATTTGATTTTATTAATAATTGCCTTAATCAAGGGTGGAGTTATGACTGTAGGTAATGTCTGTCACAACACCCTTTAAATTACATACTCAATGAAAAATGGAAATCTTACATCTAAACAAAATCAATCTAAATCTAAACATCAAAGGAAATGGAAAAATAATATTTGAAAGGATTAATCAAGTTGGGTGATTTCCAAACCACCGGTATTTGATTACTGAAGTACAGTAGAAAACACCAAATTGAAATTGAAATATCTCAACTGGTTCTTGATGTTCTTATACGGATAAGAATACTTTAGAGATTTATGTAGATCTCCCATTATTTTACTTTAAAAATTCTGTTCAGATTCTCATTGAAAATCCAGTGCAGTGAAGAAAATACCAAGCTATGTATGGATAGATAAACCAATTCCATTTAATCGGTATTCAAACGTTAAATAGGCATTCAGATTCTAGATTGGAATTTTATTCACACATCAATATCAGAATGATCAGTTCTTAAATTGAGATTTCCAAGATCATTCGACATTTTTCTCCTAGATCTATTAAGCATATGGGAGTCGATTATGGAAAAATGAGAACTTAAATTCCAATTCGAGAAATTTTATATTGAAAATGTTCATTCTTAAAACATACAGCATTATTCTAAACATTGAATGAAATATCTATTACCTCTTGGTAAAGCAAGTTTTGATCCAGATTCTCTTAATTTCAAATCTTTTCCAGCTTCACTGACACGAAAACTACGCTGTAAAATTGAAGACTATTGATTAAATACCATTAAAGTGAAGTGATGAAAAGTCATGAGAATAAAATGTTCAAAGAGAATAACTATACATTAATGAAATGGAAAATTATATTAAACGGCATAACCAACATCATCAAATTTAAAAAAGGAAGATTACTAATTTTTAAATGATCTAAGTAGGCGATAAAATAGGTTACTATGAGAAAGATTTTTGCGAAATAGATGAAATTTTAAATCTCCGAGCACATACAATATTCATATGAGATTATTGTTGTCTGAATGTTGTACTGGATATCTAGAATATTAATATTCTATATCCTAGTAATTACAACATGAATTAATTCCATACATTGCATCATTGGCTGTTCTATGAAATTCATTGAGTTGATTTCATTACCAAATAATTTTGTTAATTGATTATTAATACTACGTTGAAACAGATCATCAAGGGCATAGCTACATACAACTACTTTCAATGCAGCATCTACCTACTCTAACTACGAATAAAGTACTTTCAAGTATCAGAGATTGAACAAAAATGACGATATGTGAAATGAAGTGATGAGATTTTGAATGGTATCCATTTATAGTGCAGAAAATTTCTGAATGAATAGATTTCAATTCTAATTGCAATCTTCTTTCGTCGTAATCTTTATAGATTATTCAATCTTTAATAGTTGAATATTCATACTATTGGATGTACATTGTGAGATACACTCTAAGAACATTCAGAATAAATCAGCTTCAAAACAATTTGCAAGCTACTTTCATCATTATCTTTATCGATTATTTCATCTCTCATAGTTATTGAATATTCCTGGACACTCATTATTTTATTCTGCATAATAAGCTCAAGAGGTTTGATGCCGTAAAATGATTTTTTATGTGATACAGATAGTATCAATAATGATTGTCAAACAAATTACAATATTATCTGACTAATATTTTTGTCCCATAACATGCCATCGAAAATAGTAGGCCTACTTTGCAATTAATGGTAAAATTGAAATGAAAAAGGAGATTCATCTATTCAGCAGGAGTAGAGCTGTGGAGGATTCTTGTATACAAATAACATTGATGAAATATTTCTGATGATACCAAAACTCACTCGAAAATGGCATTAATTAATGTGTTCAAACATGTCGTGAATAATAAAATAAAGTTGAAACAATAGCACTTTGATTTTTTTGAATTTTACAAATACCGTACTGGATTAATAATGAGCAGTTCAACCCACATCCAATGAACAGATTCAAAAGAGCTTGGGAAGCAAAATTTACCAGGAAGATTCTCGCATAAGCAACCAAGCAGGTAGCGCAATCGAGATAGATGACTGAACTCATTTTATAACCTATCAAGTAGTAATATCAGGGGCACCCAGCTTCGCTCGTTATTTAATGATAAACAGAACTCAATTCTTTTAAATGATTGGGGAAGGACTAACAGGCACAGCCCAAAACTGTTTCTCCCCCGAATTTCGATTTATACACTATAAATATTCCAAAAAAGTAGGTTATGTTCCATACACTTGAATTCAGGTCAAATTTTCAGTCCAAATATTTGAATACATAAAAGTTCTAATTTAGATTGTTTACAAACCAAATTGAATAACAAAATAACACTCACTAATCACTTGAAACTGTAAAATAATGATTAACTTTGAATTTTATGATATACCATCTCATGCCAACAAATAAGATTATTTTGATCGAGTCAATTAAAATATCTAGATTTCTCGCGAGATACGGTAAGCTAATTGATTACACAGCTGATCTCCCACACAGGCACACGCATCTTCTGTTATCGACAGACGACGAAATTATGATCTGTTTTTCCAAGGATGAATTATCCTATTTTTGTCCTTTAGCGAGTTTTCCCAGGGATGAGACCTAGTGCAATCGAAACCTACTATGTTCCAAATTTCGTGAAAGTCGTTAGAGCCGTTTTCGAGATCCGTTGAACATAAATAACGATATAAATATCCAGATATAAAAATATATACAGAAATTGCTTGCTTGATATAATAGGATTCTCTAATAAAATTATTTTTTGGATTTTGAACTACCTTTTTTCTATCATAAATGTTTTCGGTTAAAATGCTTCTATAGAAGACATATTTATAGTTTTGAGCTTGTGACTTCCAGGCATATTCATCGCGTAAACGACGCTTCATTGTCATCAATCTTTTCCTCTCTTTCTTGCCAGTTCCGATTTTCTTGCGAATTCTTGACACGCTCAGACTGGGCAGATTTGATTGCCTGCTTCTCATTGGCTCTCGTCTCTCTGATGACCTTTCAAGACAACAATTATTATCACTTCTGATATCAGTGTGTTCAGCATTTTAATAAATAAAATATACATTCATAAATTGATTCTATACCTAAATTGATTCAAGTTTGCAGACAAACTCGCAGATTCATATCAAGTGTACGGTAATATGAAAAAAATGAAATGAAAAAGATTTTATTCATTTAAAAAACAGTAAAATAAGAGGAATTTTTTTCTTATCATCGAAACATAGAAATGTATAGTAATATAATGATTTAACCTAATGATAAGGTTCTTTTATATGAATGAATAAAACAAAAAACGCCCCGAGGCCTAGCCTGTGTGGGGTGAAATATTTCAAAACTCATTTTACTGATTATCACTTGATATCAGTGTATTTGAATGAATAAAATCTGTATTTTCTGATCAGATTGAACTGCGAACACCTGAATTGATTCAAGTTTGCAGTTACTCGCAAATTCAATATTTATTGAATACTCTGTCAACAGAGCAGTACTGTGTCAGGATTCACATAAAGAGCAGAGTTTGAAATCAAGCAAGTTTGGGAATTATCTCTGTACCTAAGGCTAAACCATATTATAACCATTAATAAGGCTAAACCATATAATTCTACAATTATGTGACTTCTATTATAGCGAAAAGGGACCAGTTGTCGGAAGAGTAAAATGTTCAGGGCAGACAATAATAGAGATTAGGGTCAAGAATATCGATTTCGAGTTTTCAATCAATTATCATGCAGTAACATTTCCTTTGTTGGTCAGAATAGATTGAAAAGTCGAGTCTTTCGTCGATTATATGAACACATTTTATGTAATGTTGCAGAAAAGGGACCAGTTGTCGTTATGGAGTTATAACATTGCCCTGTTTTTATGTTTGAATAGGCATAACTAAGGCATTTTTCAAGATATTAATCTGATTTTTTTTCAAATTGTTCTTTATAGTCTCCTTTATTGAGGAAAAATGATATCTTAAATTTGATTTTATGAGACAACTGGTCCCTATTTGCTTTCCACATCACATAATATGTTCTATTATATATAATTCTACAAAAATGAAATATGAAATGAGATTGAGAGTTCCCAATTAATAATAAATTGGATTGCCACTAGAAGTGATACAAAGAGAAATACATTGTTAGTATCAATAACGCCATATATTTTAAAAAGTCATATGATCAGTATCCAGGTTAAATAGTAAAGCCTGCCACACCCTCAAACGTACTGAGTGTCCAGTACAACCATGAGACCTGTTTACAGAACATGTGAAGTTTTTTCAAAAATATAGTGGTATTGACAATATCAATGTATTTTTTTACTTTTACTATTATAGAGAAATATCACACAATCTCTTCCCATGCTTCAATTTCTGTTCCTACAAGCTTGCAAACTTTCAAAGAAGATGGATGAAGAATAGTAGAGATATAAAAATGTTTTTCAAATTTGAAAATACAAAACGATTGCAAATGATTGAAACGAAATCTTATTGATTTACTATTAGTCCAGTCACTATGAGCCTACATTGGTGCTTGCAATTTATTTTGTATTTCTGATTTCTTAATATATTATTTGGATACATGAGAGAAGTCCAGAACCAATTTATACATGCAAAATTTCCTTGTGCTAGTTACAGGGTGGCCCAAAACCTCGTATTTTCGGTTCATTTTCCAGTTTTCAGCTATTTCTGCCAAATCCAGTTGTCGGACAAAAAAATTTGTTCTTGCCTTTTTTCAGATTATAAAATTCTGAATAAAATGAGATTATTCGGAACTCTCTATCTTCAATGAAAATTAGGTGTTTTTCACAATACAAGGAGCATTGTTGTCAGGTGTAGGCTACCTATATCTATATGAGATAGAGCGCTCTACCTGATCTCAGATTATAAGCACAAAAATACACCCAGAGGGATTCTGAATTATACATCTAAATTGCAACAATCGAAAGATATTGTTGATCAAAAATTAAAATTCATCAGAATTGTTTTATTTTTAAATTTACTCATTTTTGAAAAATTTTACTTCAGTACTCATAAAGAGTTGCGAATGATCTCATTTTATTCAGAATTTTATAAACTGAAAAAAGGCAAGAACAAATTTTTCTGTACGATAACTGGATATGGCAGAAATAGCTGAAAACTGGAAAATAAACCGAAAATACAAGGTTTTTGGGCCACCCTGTAACTAGCACAAGAGAACTTTGCATGAAGAAATTGGTTCTGGACAACTCTCATGTATCCAAATAATATATTAAAAAATCAGAACTTCAATATAAATTGCAAGCACACCCCCTTTTTATGTCTATATTGACTGGACTATATTTCAATTACACAGGCACGAGCTATGACTACAATATTCTCACGCTGTTGGAATCAAGATTTTATTATGAGAAAGATGTATATTATCAGCTGATGATAAGCGAAATGCATGTGTTCGTGGCGCATAAGTCTGTATACTCCTCCCTTATACTGTTGAAGGAAACCGAAGACTATTCAATTCTCCAAAACTCAAGAATAATGATGATTGATTTGATAGTTACTGATAAACTAATCGTTTTTTTCGTTTTTTTGTGTAGTTGAGAAGTTTATATTGTGGTAATTATTCATATTGAATGAAAAAGACTTTGAAATTGTCAAAAATCACAGATTTATTGATACTTAGAAAGACCGGTTTCGGTTATTACACCATTGTCAATCTCTGATAAACTGTTTGTAATAACCAAAACCGATCTTTCTAAGTATCAATAAATCTGTGGTTTTTGACAATTTCTTAGTCTTTTTCATTCAATAAACTAATCTAACCATTTGCAGACAAAATAAGCGCAGTACCTTCTCGCTGTAGTATCTTCCAGCTGGGACTCATTTGCTTGGTTAATGTCGTCGCCATTCTCTTCTGCAATTGGTTGCTCAGTTGGAGCAGCTACGTCAATAGATATCGCCTGCATCCTGTCTTCACTTCGACCGCCCGACATTGATCCCATCATAGACTCTTTTCTGAACAAGTAATTCGACATTCTGTAACCACTCTTTGACCAGCTTCTTCTAACATTCTGTTCTTTCCGCCATTTCTGCTCAATCCACTCATCCGAATACTTCTCTTTCTGTTTCATGAACTTCTTGTATTCTTCTATTTCGAACACTTGAGTTATCTAGGTGTATAGGAAGAATGGACTTTCATGAGAATGGAAGAAAGATGGATTTGAATAAAATTAAATATGAAATAAAATGATATATGAAGTAAAATCAAATTAGGAATACAATAGAGAAATTATAAGTCATAAAAATTGATAAGACTGGAGAATAAGGGCCAAGCCACATGCAACATTCTTTCGGGCGTTTTTGCTCTGGCGGCGGATGGGTCAGCAAGGCAGGAAGCTCTCCGATTGGATGATTATCAGCTCATTGGGTTGGCGTTCAGGAATAAATGCCTATAAAGGTCGGGACACAAACAACCGCACCGAGCCCGTGCCGAGGTACGGCCGAGCTACGTCGGCGACACGGTGATGATGGTAGGAGAACACACATATCCGTGCGACAGCCGAGTGGCAGCAGTGTCTCAGTTCTGTAGTGCTACTGTGGTCTGATTTCTGAATGTGTTAAACTATTGTTAATAGTATAACACTATTAAATATCGTTACATCCGATTTAATTTTATATTTTTCAATTTTTAAATAATTACCTGTAGACACAGAAGATGAGAATCATAGTGCTGGTATATATTTCGGTGCCTAACAATACCACAATCAGTTATGTATCGTAAATATATGTATCAGCAATAAAATTGTTATCTTTGTGTTATTGTTATCTGCCTTGTGTATCTAAAAGTGATTAGTTTTAAATTTAAAATTTAAGACACAGTCACGGGTTCCTTCTTTTATACTTCTTGTTGTGTATTTTATTATTTATTATATTATACCATTGGCTTAACTTATTATTTGGTTATACTTTTATTTTTCGTTTAGCTTATTTTTCCGTTCAACCATTTCTCATCACTTTGATCGTACAAAACTGGAAAATTCCGTATCTCTTTAATAAGTTTCTCACTCTCTATGTTAAACGAGCCCGCATCGTCTCCGTCAAAAAGTAAACTGAACTAGTCGGTGACGGCGCGGGCACGGCTCGGGCAAGAAACACGGTGACGGTGCTGACGCGGTGCGGTAGTATGTGTCCCTACACGTTTGCAAGCATTTGTTTTCTCACTCGCCGTAGTACGTCCGACACTCGGCCGTACCGCGGCACGGGCTCGGTGTGGTTAGGTGTGTCCATAATACCAACTTTTTGGATTAGTATATGAATCAAAATTCGGGGAAGGAACAGTTTTGGGCTATCCCTGTTGGTCCTTCCTCAATCATTCTGATGAATTGTGTTGAGTATCATTGAATGAATAAATAGATAATCGGAGAGCTCCCTGCCCTGCCGACTCGTTCGCGCCAATGTAAAAACGCCTGAAAAACGCTTCATGTGGCTTGTCCCTAATGATTGGGAAACTGAATAAAATTGAATTAAAATTGAATATGAATTAAAATTGAAAATGAGTAAAATTAAATTAAAAATACAATGGAGAAAATAAAAGTTATATAAATTAATTGATAAGACTGAAGAATAAGGAGTGGAAAAATGCAAACACGTGTCTTCTGACAAGAAATTATCAATTGTCTTCTGTCATTGTCTTCTGAAACACCGAGTTTGACAGCGATTTGGGGACCCGAGGATAGATGGAAGTAGGGAATGAGTTTACGTGAGGCCGTACGTCAGCTGCATTGGTCAGTTTCCTCAAAACTCCTGTTTCTATTCTATGAAAACTAGCAGGTAATATCATGAAGAAAAGATAGCCCAAGAAAATATCCAATGGTATAGGGCGTTTATGTTCCAAATTTCTTCACTGTTAACTCACGCCGATAGTCCTAGTAGTTATTTTTCGTGAAGCTATGTGACGATGGTGGTTTCTCATACTGTTGCCGCTCTTACACTCTCACTCGGCCAAAACAGTAATAATAGACAGTAGTTGACAGTAATCGGCTTGACATTTCTTAACAGAAAATCGGCTTGAAATTTAAAACATAAACGATATAAGCAATGAGATATCTTCTTATGTTATCTTCTCTCCATGTATAACGTACGAATTGATGTTATGAGTCTACGTTTCCAAGTTTTTTTTTCAATCAGCTGAGAATGATAAATAAATGATTCAATCCTTTTGTAGAAGATATCTTTTTGTCAGAAGATGCCTTTTGTCAGACAGCCGTCAAGGCTCGTGACTCCAATGAAATCAAGTATAAATTGGTATGGGAGTGCCACAAAACACTCAGCAGGCTTGCAACACGCAACTCTGTGCATCTTGGTTGGGTACCTGGCCATAAATACATAGGAGGTAACGAGCGTGCAAATGAGCTTGCTAAGCGGGGTTCCAGTATGCCATTCTTCGGCCCAGAGCCAAGCTCAAGTGTTTGTGTTCTGTTTCAATGTGGAAGTTAGTGAAGAATTGAAAAGTCGCACATTACCTTTATTTGGACAATTTATTTTATGAAATTGGTACGAAAAGAAGTTTTGGACTGTTGTCTGTTTCTTTGTTCTCAAGTTGATTGTGAATCAAATCAAATCAAATTTTATTTACCAATTAACAAATGATGAATAAATAAATAAATTATAAGCAAAACAACTGTCTTCCACACAATAAGTAAATTGTCTAGGGACTTACATCACCAGCAATGGCAGGGTCACCCTGGTCAAGCACTTGGCAAAAGGCTGATGGCAGACGCAAGCCCTCGCTTCACCAGCTGGCTGATGAGTCTGGGTAGAGGTCAGGTCAAGCAGTTGATTGCCCTGATTACTGGACATGGCTACTTCAGGAAAACATCTCCACACAATTGGACTCAGAAATGAAAGCCAGGTGTGTAGACTTTGTAATCAGTCTGAAGAGACTGCTAAGCATATCATACAGGATTGCGAAAGTCTTGGAGCTAGATGAAGGGCTCTGTTTGGCTGTAAGCAACCAGGTGAGGAATAGGATGTTAGTATAGCGAAAAAACTCCTGGACCTTGTAAAGGACACAGGAATTGGTTTGCACAACTTGGGACACACAATAAGCTTCGGTTGACATCTGAGGTTCTTTGAACCTTTGGATCTTTGAATCTGTCCCTTCAAAAACATAAACATTGAAGAAGATTGTTTTCCTAATTGAAAAACAAGCAGAAACTCACCCGAGCGAGTTCAAGTTGCTGTAGTTTGGCCTGAGATTTGCTGTAGGCAGACATATCCTGTAGATCCTGTCGCTCATTCTTCCAGGCCGCCTCTTCCTCCACCCCCTGTCCGTCACCACTACCCTCTTCACCCTTGGTCGCCCCCTTTGTGGCCCCTTTTGTTGCTTCCAAATTATCCGACTTCTCATCGTCATAATCCGTGTCGTCACTATCCGATTCCACCACATTCCATTTGCATGGAACCTCATCAGCATAGGCAACTGCAAACACTCCTGCAATAATATAAATTAATTAATAATATCAGGGGATCGAGCTTTGCTCTGGAGTGTAAAAGCATAGAATATTTGTAACGGAAGATTGAATTTAGGCCTATAGTTTATATTTATTTATCAATTTTCTCAGTCGTACAATTATTTTTACAGTTATATGAGGAGGCACAACAGGCTTATGCCCAAAACAGTCCCTTTTCAAATTTATACTACAATCCAAATCAAAATCTAGGTTAACCTACTAACACTCATCAAAATAACAATTTATTCACACTTCAAAAAACAAACACATCAATTACAAATAGATATACTATGAATTCGATTTAGAATGATATACTATGTTTGCTACAATATTTGTTAATATACTATGTAATATTCTACACTAACAGCATCTAGTTACTATTTTGGACTTTCTGAAGTAAACATATGTTTTCTAAAAAAAGAGAAAGAAATAAACAAAAATAAGTTTTTCTTGCTGAATATTATTCTTCTCGTGAGATCAGCTGAGGAATAACCCACACATGCACTCGCTCACTCACTTCCATTACGGTATCGACAGACGACAAAATTTCCAAGGACATATTTATCCTTTTAATGTCCTTCAGCGAGTTATCCCGGGGTTGATACCTAGTGCAATCGAATTTTCATATCATAAACCTACTTTGTTCCAAATTTCGTGAGAATCGTTAAGAGCCGTTTTCGAGATCCGCTCACATACAGATATAAATATAAACAGAAATTGCAAGTTTAATAGTATAGGATAATTCTAATTTAAATAAAGTTGCCTCTTGAATCAAACCGCTGACAGCAACAAGCTGATCAGGTTGGAAGCTAATAGTGCACTAGATCATATGGTCATGCATGTATCTCCAATCAGCGCCGTCAGCTCTGGTGTGGAGGGAACCTAGCCACAAGAATTCATTGGTAATAAATATAAATTATTCAACAATCAGTGACATTTTTTGTCATTGATCTGGTATCATGTAATTAATGTATTGTAAACACTCCTGCAAAATTGTTCAACCATCAGTAAGGTCTTTTGTCATTGATCTGGTATCATGTAATGAAAAGTTCAAATAATATTCATGAATATTGAATGAAAAGACTAGATGTTGTCCAACCAAGAATCGAGATTTAAACTAAGCACAGCAAAGATGTTATTGAATTTCTCCATATTAAGGTGGAATGAAATAGTATCTTATGTCACATGGACGGGTTAGGTTCGGCCTTTTGCAGGCGAGAATGATGTTTCTAGTCGAGGCGTTAGCCGAGACTAGAATTTCATTCGAGCACTGCAAAAGACATTCACGTCCAAGTAACATACATTATTTTTTGTCATAATAATCTAAAGAAGAATAATTGAGAAATAGAAAACATTAACTGCTTGTGCTGAAGTTACTACATGCATTCTATAAACATAGCCTAGTTTACAAATTCCGAATCAGGAATTTTGTGGAAGTTGACAAAACTTCCAACTGGAGCGCTGAAGGTGGTTTTTTGTAGTAGTTTTGCTGTTCCTATTTCGGAACTATTTCTACTGTAAAGAAAACATAAGATTTCATTACAGTAGAGTATGCTGCAATGAGAATCATATGTTTATTTACAAACAACTGTTTACCGGATTGATCTCATGCATGGAAAACAGCTGAGATTGAATGACTATGACAAAAATCTGGTGTGGCGCACTCACACAACTTTCCTCGCCGTTATGCAAATTTATCACCTGACGCTAGTGTTCCCGCGCATCTCAAATCTACTATTAAAAGATCTGAGCCAGCTGGTGACTGGACAATAACGCTGGAGACACACGAGGTCTGCTATCTCTTCATAGTGGATGATTCAATAGAACCAACAGTTTGCAATTGAATAATCACATTTTCTCGCATTTCGAGCTTATTTTCAATCTTACGTGAAAATGTTACTGAACATTAATTGAAGAGATTTTCATGCTGAATCTTTTCCACTTAATTTTTTTTTGTTTAAATTGTATCTGAAGCCTGATAATTAGGAATCTAAAGTCAAACTTTGCATAGATGGGGTGGTGCTCCTGAAATTTTCACAGATATGGGACTTGTGGCAGTCGATAGAGCTTATCAATGACTTCTTTAGGTATGAATTTGATCAAAATCGTTGGAGCTGTTTTCGATAAAATCGCGAAAAACCCTGTTTTTGACAACATTTTCGCCATTTTAGCCGCCATCTTGAATTGTATTTGATCGAAATTGTTCCTGTCGGATCCTTATAGTGTAAGGACCTTAAGTTCCAAATTTCAAGTCATTCCGTTGATTGGGAGGTGAGATATCGTGTACACAGACGCACATACACTCATTGAGGGTCTTGGAAATAGGAACATGCGGTTGACTGTCTGCTCTTATAATTATAATAATAATAATAATACACGGCAAGTTCAGACGATATCACCTGCCATCTCGGTCACACACACACACACACACACACACACACACACATACAGACCAATACTCAAAAACCACTTTTTTTGGACTCAGGGGACCTTGAAACGTATAGAAATTTAGAAATTGGGTTACCTTATTTTTTTCGGAAAGCAATACTTTCCTTACCTATGGTAATAGGGCAAGGAAAGTAAAAATTATGTTGTCTTTTCATTTTTATCATTTCACCTTAAAAATCGAGATACCGGTTTCGGTTATTACGCCATTATCAATCTCAGGTATTAGTAGTTTATACAAAAGTTTTTTAATAAGGGTATTTAAGGCACGAGTTAGACGTAGAGTCAATACACAAGTGAGCGAGCATAGTGAGCGGACGCGTGTCTTAAACATCTCACGAGTGCTTTAAAGACCAAACAGATCTGTTGTTTACACTATTTTATCTACGACCACTCAAGCAAATATCACATTGCTGACTTGTTGACTTCGCCGTAAATGCGCAACATAAAAACATTTAAACATTAATATAAATGCCAAACCGTCGACTTGAATCTTAGACCTCACTTTGCTCGGTCAATTATTGCGTTCCTCTGTATTGGTTTTTATAGTTTTTATCTTTTTCATTTCAGTTAATATTTTCAATTTCTGTCGTGGATATGTCACTGGCTACCGCTGGCCTTGATTGACCTTGTGGACGCAGCCATGGACCAACGCAGCCAAGCTTACCAGGATTGAGCTGTAAATATGCCTTGCTGTCAAACGAGGCCTACGAATTCGCCGACCGAGATGGCTGGTGATATCGGACGTCTGAGCTTGCCGTGTATTATTATTATTATTATACGAGCAGACAGTCAACCGCATATCTATGTTCCTATTTCCAAGACCCTTAAACCACTAGAATTAAGATCGCATTATTGACCAGATTTAATTCGGCAGACCTCAGGGCCTAGCAGAATTTCAACAACTAAGCCTTCTCCGACAAAATTACTTGTGACCAGGAGAGCGACTTAAACTGAGAACGTGATGAACGGAAAACTCGACAAACCGAAAACATGATTTACTGAAAACTTACTTAGGATTGAAGAAAGTGAGGGTGTGACCACATGTGGGTATGTATGACCAAATGTGCAGATGAGAAACAAAATATGGAAAGAGCAATAGGAGCACTCACACTGAACGCTTGCTGGTTGCGTTCAAATTTTTGTTTTTGTTTTCAAATTTTGTTTTTCGGCTCATGCTTGATCTGACGTGCACTTGCACATATACGCTTTCAATGTTATCACACCCTTACAAAGCAACAAAGATATCTTGTAGACATCACAATAATTATAGACAACACTAATCAATCAGCAAGCAAACACGAAGGCTCGAGAATTGTAGAATAGTTTTTATCATTAATTAGTTATTAAGAATTGACGAGGCACCTGTTCTAACAGTGTATACTGTAAACAAAGAATGTAAATGCTGATAAATAAAATGAAAAAGAATGAAATACATTTATTGTATTGTTCTTCAATAGAACAATAAAATATGTTGGAATGACAAACCTGTATATTTGGTGCTCCAAGAGACACTGACAATGAGTTTGCCCTCTATAGCGCCGACATCAGTGAATGACTGATACTGCTTGTAGACATCAATGGGCGCTGGCTGGAACTTTGTGCCCATCTTCGACAGAGTTGGATAGTCATCATGGTAGAGGTCATACAGCTCATTGTAGCGCAATGCTTTCAGCAGACTGTTCAAATACAATTGACATAATTTGCAAAATACAGAGTATTTTTAAATGATGGACCCATTTTCAAAAATTGGTATTTATCAAAATAAAAATGAAAAATGGACAACCTTTATACCAATGGAAAGAGAAAGTTTCAAAGATTTTTTAATACCTTACAAGTGTTCGATGTGGCCTCCGGCTGCTGCACGGAAAACATCTACGCGATAGCCAAACTTGTCCCACACGCGAGAAAGCGTATCTGTTGTTATTGAGTGCACGGCAGCAATGATACGGTTCCGCAGATCGTGCAGCAGCCGGAGGCCACATTGAACACTTGTAAGGTATTAAAAAAACCTTGAAACTTTCTCTCCCCATTGGTAAAAAGGTTGTTCATTTTTCATTTTTACTTTAATAAATACCAATTTTTGAAAATGGGTCCATCATTTATTAAGACTCTGTATTATCATAGAGAAAAGATAGCATGTTCCAAATTTCACAGTTAACTCAAGCCTATAGTCCTATTAGTTCTTTTTGGTGGGATATCTACTTATGATATCTTATCTCTATGATATTACCAAGTTGGACAATATTATGGTGATACTCCTCAACTACGGAAAGGTGATTTATTAGCTATGCTGTGTTTGATACCGGCAAAGCCTTCAGCAGACTGATCAAATAGAATTGGCATGATTTGGAAAATATTACCATTCAGAAAAAATCGCGTAAGAAGATATTCCATGGTACAGGGCGTTCAAGTTCCAAATTTCACAGTTACGGTAACTCAAGCCTATAGTCCTATTAGTTATTTTTGGTGAAGCTATGTGACGCTGGTAGTCTCTCATATTGTACCGTACAGTACAATATAAATAGAAATACAAATCTCAGTACCCTTTTTTGAATTATTTTATCACAACATGTTTCAAAATGCATGCCATTTTCAAATCACTTGTATGTTGAAACATATTGTGATAAAATAATTCAAAAAGGGGTACTGAGATTTGTATTTCTTTTATATTACAAGTAGCTCTAAACAGAAAAAAGACAGTACAGTACAATATGAGAGACTACCAGCGTTACATATCTTACACTCTCATCCCAACAACACAGTAATAATAGACAGTAATTGGCTTGAGTTATCGAAAAATCGGTTTGAAATATTGGAACAAAAAATACCTATACAGTGGGATATCTACTTATGCTATCTTTTCTCTATGATATTACCAAGTTGAACAACAATATTATGGTGATACTACTTCAACTACGGAAAAGTGATATAGCTATGCTATGGTTGATATCAATTAATAGTAATATTTACCAGTTCCTGTTTAGGGTTTAGCCACATGTAGCGTTTTTTTAGGCGATTTTGCACTGGCGGCGGACGAATCGACTCCGATTGGCTGATTGGGTTGGTGTTCGGGAATCAGCTGATAATCAGCCAATCAGAGAGCTTCCTGCCCTGCCGATTCGTCCGACGCCAGTGCAAAAACACCTGAAAAACGCTTCATGTGGATTGGCCCTTATATCTCGTATTACTTTCAAAGCAGATCTAAAGTGCGAGATAAATTACTTTTAACATCAAGAGGAGAAACCCATTTCTCCCTCCACAGTTTGTAGCGCAGACACAGACGGACATCCTGCGCACAATTAGATGCGCCGTGTCATTTTACTTCATGTTCTTGTGATGAACACATCTCCGTAACATACACAAACCAATATACCTGCTGACCAGTTCACTTCTTGGAACATTGCCAACAATAGATGGAGGGGAGTGTTGCCGCGTCGCGTTACAAAGCTTTCTCACTCAGACACAAAAGAAGGAGAAAGCTGCTAGGTAGTGGGAGTGATTAGTGGAGGATAGAGCATCGGACCTCTCCGTCTTCGAGAAAGAGCCGTGTTAAAAGTAATTTATCTCGAAATCTCTTTCTCTTTGGATTCTACGAAAGCAAATTAACCCCAAAAAATATGAGAGAATAATCAAATCATCAAATATGTACTCTAGGATCGCATTTGAATTTTCCTTACTAAGTAAAAACATGTATAATATTAAATTACAATACAAAAAAAAGGTAATACATTTTATACAAGCAAAAAATCTGAGGGTAATAATTGAATGGCGACAATGATATTCAAGAGTTCAAATATTGGAGAGCATATACTGCATTACTGAAACACTCTACTCAAGAGTCTTTGCTACATGACTTAAAGTTGAATTGACGATTTGAAAAGCAGATTTTAGAAAATAATAAAATACTAAGCTTACTAGCATAACCTATGTTCGCGAGAAAAACGTCAATTGGATATCACTAATGTCATGCTAATCGATAACTACAATGATAGACGTGCAACAACTTGGCAATCGAGCAAGCTACAGAAGATAGGAAATCGATTAGTTGAGTACTACATTTAACACTCGGTAGGTACTGACTATTCTTGATATTTGTCGAAAAAAGTGTTGAGCTGATCATCGGTTATGGCAGGAGCATGTTTTTTCGCCTCTTCCGTGATGTCAGTCTGAGAAACACACTGCACCGCAACATTGGTTGGAATTTGAGGTATTGTTTGAACACATTTCCTGGAAGTTGGTTTTACAGCCTGAAATACATTTGAAAATAACATCAGTAACTACAAAAATATTCAGATTAATAATTATTATAATTTCAGAAACTTCGCTGTTAATAGGTTGATGTGCTGTAGTGAGGTCCACGTTATAATGACAGAATATCTACTTATGCTATCTTTTCTCTATGATATTACCAAGTTGAACAACAATATTGTGGTGATACTTCTTGTTCTATTCTAGACACTACCTAGATAAATGTGGGTAGCAGGATCGAGGCGTGACTTTTTGGCTCTGTCATCTCTAGGAACAATTCAGTTGAAAGTTTGAATGAAAGCTGCACCCCCTCTCCTACTTAAAAGGAATAATGTTTCATTTTAGACGATTACTTATTGAGCAAGAATAATATCTATTAATCTATTATAAGATGAATTTACTATTCACAATCCTAGAGTTGAACTTGGCTAAATCTCAAGCTCGAAAACTGATCCTCAATAATTTAAATAAATTGAAAAAATTTAAACGAAATAATAATAATTATCAATATATCAACAAATTGCAACAAAATAATTATCGTACGGTTTGCAACACTGGCGCGGAATAGTGGATTCGCAGAAAATAGTGATGTCTTTGACCGTTCACTCCACCATCGTTTACGGGGAGAGGGAGAGTGATGATGCAGAAGAGTGGTGGTAACCAATGCTAAATAGCATTGCTGGAATCGCATATTTTTGAGAATCACATTGAACGGATGGAACTGATGATGCAGTAGTCTACTTTATTCATACTTGGCGCGCTCGCAAAAAACTATTCTTTTTAGGTTTCTTCACCTTTTTTTTTGTATTTATTTTGAATACTTTCAATATAATAATATACACATTACATATCAATTTCTGTCCAGTCATCGGCGAATCCAGAGATGACCGGACGCCTCGCCTCTGGTAGGTAGGTTATGTGTTTACCATCTGTTAGCTAGATTAGGCGTTTGATAATTTTTGCTGCAGTTGATATGAATTATTGCTGATTTGCAATAGTAAATTCAAATCAGAGTATATATATTTTTTAAATATAAAATTAGTAAAAGTTTCAAGTAAGTCAGAAGATGAAGCCAGAAAATAAGTCAAAAGAACTTACCTGAACAGCCACATCTTGACTTTTCCGAACGATAAGTTTCATATCCTGGAGTCCCTTTGAAGTGGGCAGACAGTGGACCACAGTTGACTTATCAACCCCGGCAACCTTGTCACTGAATGTTGGCTGACCTGTGTTTCTTAGAGACAATTTCGTCAGCCATTCAAAGCTCAACTGAAAAAAAACACAATTCTAGATACAAAAAATATTTTTAAAAAAATAAAAAAAATATTTAAAAAGAATATTAATATTCAAAATATTAATTTCGAATTCATATCGTTAATCTCTAAAAAAGATTAAACCATTTTTATAAATTGTATTTAATTCTTTCAAATACAGTATGTACAATATATATGATTATAAAATATGTACAAGTGTTATAGTATTCATTCCGTCCAGTTCTCGCCAACCAATGAAAAGAAGAGTGAACACCCATGAGGTAAGGTAACCTTAGCTTTATGATGGAGAGAGATTTGGGCGATTCTGCATAAATACTAGTAGTTCTGTGAACAGTAGACCTCGCGCAGTTATAAACCGCACCCTCCTCTTATATTGTCCATCAAAGTAAATCCTGCCTGTATGTCGTGTCGGCGAGATATCGGTGTGAAAACAGCTAATGGCTGTTATTGTTGGTGTATCAAAAATACTAACATCAAAAGATAATCTCCTTCAAGACATACTGGCAACAGGATAGCCCGAGTTCAAAGCAGAGAAAGTTCGAGAGACAATACTATGTTATTTTAGTTATTAATTGCATGCGTTATTGTACGCTATCAATAGTTCATTTAATAGTGCATAAAAATTGCATTCAATGAGGCATGCAATTAATAGTCTACACAGCTGCTGATTTTTTAGCAAGTTACATTGAGATATTGCATGTGTCATGGCATGCAATTTATAATCCACTCGACAGCTGATTTATGATGAATAATTCTATAATCTGATTTTTTTACTCTAATATTAGCGTATGAAGGAGGCTCCTTATATATTTTTATAAAAAAAATCCTAAATAAACATAGAGCTTTCTGCCCTATCGTACCATGACGTGTCGTCCCAGAATGTGAGTGTTGAATGTGTACATTTTCAAGATGTTCGATGTTTTTGAACGGGTAGTACTATAGTCAACTGTCTACTAACGTTGATGGAAAGATACATTTTCAAAATGTTCGATGTTTTTGAACGGGTAGTATTATAGTCCACTAGACAGCTGATTTATGATGAATAATTCTATAGTCTGATTTTTACTCTAATATTGGCGTATGAAGGAGGCTCCTTTTTCCTTTTATATTATCCTAGAAATGCAAAATTTCCAGAATTCCTTGTATATACGTCGACGCGCAATTTAAAAAGGAACATTCCTGTCAAATTTCATGAAAGTCTATTACCGCGTTTCGCCGTAAATGTGCAACATATAAAATTTAAACATAAAGAGAAATGCCAAACCGTCGACTTGAATCATTCACTTGACCTCACTTCGCTCGGTCAATTATTTCAAAAGTGTCGAATTGTTCAAATAATGTGGCTGATAGTCTCACCGATTTTGAACGAAAAATCTTGAAGTAAATTATGTTTTCTAAATGAGTTGAAGTTACGATATAAAATTTAACTACTTTCACTTTGTAAAACGATACTAAAGTTGGATCGTTTGACAGGATATTCTCCAACTTTATTACTTCTACACTTCTACTTCTACTTCTGCTTCTACTTCTACTTCTACTTTATTACTTCTATAACTTCTACACTTGTAGAACACTTGAATCTTGGGAGAATAATGCATTCAAGCCAACCCTTTTTAGTTTTCTTGCCCTACCTACTACCATAAGTAAGGGAAGTATTGCATTCCAAAAAACTTGAGGTACCCCAATTTCAAGTTTTCTATACGTTTCAAGGTCCCCTGAGTCCAAAACACCCAGTGTGTGGTTCATCATTTTAAAGGTCTTTTTAAAACAAAGATGACATCAATAAAAATGTTCTATGATACTTGAATCCAAAATTGCGGCTGATTGAAGTTTCAGTTTCAGTTTGAAGTTTCAGGAAATGAGGGGTTATTTGAAGTTTGGAGTTTGAAGTATCAGTTTCAGTTTCAGGAAATGAGGAGTTGTAACTTGAATATTTTAAATGTGAACACCCATTGTGTCGTACATCATTTTAAAGGCCTTTTCAAAACAAGGAAGATGACATCAATAAAAAATTTTCTATGATATCTGTATTCAAAATGGCGGCTGATTGAACTTTATCAATCATTTCTTCAAAAACTAAAACTTCAATCAGCCACCGTTTTGGATAAAAGTATCATAGAACATTTCTATTGATGTCATCTTTCTTGTTTTAAAAATGCCTTTAAAATGATGTACGACACAATGGGCGTTCACATTTAAAATATTCATGTTACAACTCCTCATTTCCTGAAACTTCAAACTGAAACTAAAACTTCAATCAGCCGCAATTTTGGATACAAGTATCATAGAACATTTTTATTGATGCCATCTTTATTGTTTTAAAAAGGCATTTAAAAATATGTTCACATTTTAAATATTCTAGTTACAACCCCTAAGTCACCCCCTTATGAAGGGTTCAAGTTCAGTTGCACGTCAAAAGGTGGAGTAATCGACCAATAACTTATCCTGAAAGTTACAGTATTATAATCTACAACAGTCTCCAACTTATTGAAGGGTTTCCATACTCACTCTGTATATATGTCCATCGTATTCAAACTTACCAATGGTCTTTCATAATGAACGTTTGCAGCTTCCACTTCCTTTTCACTGCCCTGCGACTGCCACACTCCTGGTCTAACACTCTTCAGCTTGGTGATGCGTTGCATGTACGATGAACGAAGGTTGAACAATCTATCTAAAATAGTCATCTTTCCTTGAACGGTAACGCAGAACAGAAAACGGTTCTCCACCTCCTCGAAAGGCGTGTAGCCAATCAAGAACTCTTCTTCGCTGTAGGCCTGAAACATTTGAATTTCAAATTCAAATCCAATTCAATATCAATAATATTATTAAAATTCAATATCAAAATATTCAATAGAATGAAATAGAAATGCTCAAGTGTCCTTTTGAAATGTTTTATTTAGTAACCACATGTTTCAAGGTGAAAAAACCCAAATTAAACATTTCAAAAATGTTTGAAAACATGAGAAAATTCTATCAATAATACTAGTCATGGCCATTCTATAGTTCTCTTCTAGATAACTAGAGACAATTCTAAAAATATCTAGAAGAGATGTATTCTAGATATCTTTTTCAGATAACTTTAGTTATACTAAAGATTGCCACATACTAGCACTATAAGGAAAATTGCATAATATTCAAGCATTATTATTATTATTATGTGTGTTTTGTCTCCATTTTACTGGGTGAGAAGGTGGCATTGGCTTTTAAGGAAAATTACACCTTTTTTCTATTGTGGAATATTCAAAAAAAATCCAAGCCTAGGCACAACCCAGTTAATCAAGACAAGACAAGACATGATCAGACACGTTCAGTCACAATACTTCACATAGTTGCTTATGAAGACATGTCTAATTGCAATGACTAATCAGTGTGTGTTGCGTCATAAGCAACAATGTGAAGTATTGTGTCTGATCATGTCTTGTGTTGTCTTGTCTTGACTAACTGGTGTGTGCCTAGCCTAAGAATTGATGTTGTGCACAGTATGAATGCTTTTTGTATTAGATTTATTAACACCCATGCTGACAATCCCAACTTTTTCAACTTATAAGCCAAATCCTTAGGTACCATACATTATTATTATTGATCTTCTATACTACTTCAACTACATAAATCCTGGTTTTCTATTCAACTAATGAACGATGAACTAATATAAACCACTTTGAATTGAAAATAATATATAGAGAGAAGATAGCACAAGACGATATCCCATGGTATGTATAGGTCGTTTATATTCCGAATTTCAAGCCAATTTTTTAATTTTTGCCGATTACTGTCGACTACTGACTATTATTACTGTGTTTGGGTGAGAGTTTAAGAACGGCACAATATGAGAGACTACCAGCGTCACATAGCTTTAAGAAAAACAACTACGTGGTCTATCGGTTCGAGTTGACAGTGGAATTTGGAACATAAATGCCCTATACCATGGGATATCAATCCTTCTTATGTTATATTTTCTCTGTGATAATACCTACTAGTTTTCATAGAACAAAACAGGAGTTGAAGAAAATTTTGAGGAAACTGACCTAAGCAGTTGCCTACCAAACAAAGGAAACCTAAGCAAACTGACCTACTAGTTTTCATAGAACAAAACAGGAGTTGAAGAAAACTTTGAGGAAACTGACCTAAGCAGATGACGAACGGCTTCACGTAAACTAATACCGGTATTCACGTCTGAGATTCAAAAAGAGGTCATTAACATCGATACTAGACACTATAGCAGTTTTCAACTAGAGAAATAATTCCTAGGTAAATAACCAGCTGAATAACTAGTTCATACCAGTTGAATGTCTAGTTATTTACCAGGTAAATAACTAGTTCAGTTATAATTTTTAGGTAAATAACCACGAATACTTCTCCAGCCATATTGTCGTTCCTGATAATTCTTTATATTCTATACAGGGTGATTCAAAAATGGACTTTAAAACTTTGAAAATTCGTATATATCTTATTAAATAAGGTACAGAGCTGGTTTTAGTGTTGTTTTGGAGGAAAACACTCAAAACAAGTTTTGATTTGCGTAGTCCGCTAGTGCCTGGTCGCGTCGCACAAGCGCGAGCGGCAGTTGCGTCAAAGATGGCTGCCTTCACTGGACCCGAGCGTGCTACATGTGTGTTTTGAAGAATCGAAGTCTGCGAAAGCATTTCAGCGTAATTTTCGTACCAAGTACACTAAAGATCCTCCTAGTAGGCCTACAATTTATGAGAGTGGCATAAATGTTTTGTAGAAGCAGGGTGTTCAGTAAAACACACAAAATCCTCAGGTCGTCCAAGCTCATCTGACGAAGTCGTTGAACAGGTGAGACAAAGTTTTGTCAAGAGCCCTACGAAATCGACCCAGCGTGCATTAAGAGAGCTTCAAGTCCCACAATCGACAGTTTGATTTTAAAAAAAAACGTGTTCGTACTTCATTTGCCAGCCTCTCTACCTGAACTTAGAGCAAGGATTTGCACTGCTGTTGAGCAAGTTACACCTGAAATGCTAGTGCGAGTCTGGGAAGAAATCGACCATCGATGGGATGTCTGCAAGATAACCAACGGACGTCACATAGAACATCTTTGGTTCAAAGTGAAAGAACTTGAAGTGTTTTCCTTTAAAACAACACCAAAACCAGCTCTGTACCTTGTTTAATAAGATCTATATGAATTTTCAAAGTTGTAAAGTCCTTTTTAATCACCCTGTATAGAATGTAAAGAATTATCAGGAACGATAATATGGCTGGAGAAGTATTCGTGGCTATTTACCTAAAAATTATAACTGAACTAGTTATTTACCTGGTAAATAACTAGACATTCAACTGGTATTAACTAGTTATTCAGCTGGTTATTTACCTAGGAATTATTTCTCTACATACTGACATAAATTAACAGTTGGGAGAAAGTTACTTACCTCTATATCTTTGGCAAAGGGGAAAAATGATGATTCCTCTTTCAGATTAGTCAAGTCTTCAATAACAACTGTCTTTGGTACATTACACCAAGTCTTGTCGACAAAAAGATGTTCTCCTATGACACAATTTAGCAGCTTTTGCGTAGTTTCATTGAGTATAACCATGACAACATCCTCGACTCGCCTGGTGCCCTTTTCGTGACCCTCATCACCTTCCAGGCCTCCCTCCGCCTCACTCAGAGCCATTTCAGACGTTTCAGCGGCAGCGTCCATATCTATAGCATAAATATTTCAGATATTTTTCGTACAAGAAACGTAGATACTTTGAAGTATGAATGAAGTATATCAACTAAGTATTGTCATACTTTGAAGTATATCAACTAATTATATTATATATAATTATATTATACTAATTAATCATGGGATCAGTTAATATTACATGTGAGTTTGTACCTATGTTAGAAATCGATTACCTTACTCTACCTTGAAAAGTGGCATGCCAATTGACCGAAAAGCTATATTTTCCCAAACAGCCGAATACTACTTTTTCCTACAGTTACCTTGAAAAGTGGCCATTCCTGCACTGATTACAGAACGCAAAGAATCACTTTTCCGCTCTAGTGCGGGAAAAAATTTTTCTGCACTCCAGATTTGCAACATGGCAACAAAAAATAGTTGGTGGGTTATATGGAGGATTAGTGCACGAAAACAAAAATTAATTTGGTAACAATGACTGTGGTTAGATTTAGATAAGAATCATTTCAATGGCTACCCTACATTTATGATAAAATCCCAATCTAGAAATCCAAAACAAGAATAATGTTTATCAAAATCATAATTAAATAATAAATTCTCATCATTTAATAATAAATAATGTTTATTTTCTATTGACAGTAATAATTATTTCAACTCCAAGCAATGAAAAATGTAGCAAACACACATTTTGAAATTCGAATTTTCAGTTTAAATAATTACCGTTTGAAATCCATGTCAATAAAATTAATAAAATAACATTACAATATACTACAATAAAATATTTTCTGTTGTCTATGTTATTTTATAAATATTTTTTAGTTTACTTATAGTATTCTTCGGCAATTCTAGTTAATCATAATATTCTAAATATCTGAATACTGTTTTTAGCTGGATGAAACGAAGTTAGATACGATTCTTCCCGCTAGGTCGCGCGCTTGTCGGTTCAGCCATTTTGCAGTCATCACAACCAGCTGTTGGCGTGAATTTTAAATGTGAATTTTTTGTTTTATCTGTATTTTTTCTGATTCTTGAATGAATAAAAATGAGAACTTTGGCTGAAAATTTTCAACTTCAATTGGATTATTAATTTTTAAATGAATTAAGGTTGTTATTAATAACAGCATCACACACACAAACATTTGATGGATTTCAGCCATAATTTTATCCATAATTACCCACTTTTCATATTCAATGGTAATTGTAGGAAAAATTTAATGTGAAATATGTGCGCAAAGTTCCTCTTCTTCACTCAAGAAGCCATTCCGCCCTCGCCTACGGCTCGGGCATAAACGTTTCTTTCGGTGCAGCAAACTGTCACTTTGCACTCTAGTTGCACAAATAACTATTTCCCATTCGACAGAATTAATGAAATATTGAAACTGGAACTTTCTCATTCAGCCGAAAACTTTTAATAATTTTCCCAATCGACAGAAAACGTGGTTTGTCGCATTGAGCCGAAAGTGTTGAGAGTCCCAACTGACCGAAAGTGATAGGTTTCCCAAAGACCGAAAATTTCTCTAGTTTGTCGCAAATGACTGAAAGCGTTCGGCCAAATGGGAAAATTAATTTTTTGGTTGGATGGGAATCCTATCACTTTCGGTCGTTTGGGATTCGGCCAATTGGGATCCCACGATACCGGTATATCTGATGTAATACTAACTGATCCCATGATTCATTCGTTAGTTGGAAGCAATCCAATATGGTGCTACCACTCATTTCTACCGCCAAATGAAAAATACATAGTGTTATCAGTTTTTAACAGGAAAGAATAAAAGTTCCACTGAAATGTGTATGGCTAATTTCAAAATTTGGAGGGAATTGCTAATGAAGTTGGTCGGTGTCTTCCGACATCTTCAACAATCTTAAGGGCATGTGACCTGTGACGTGATTGGACGGTCGCTTTGTTGTTCGTTGTGTAATGTTATTCTTCCTTCAACAGAGGATTGGCACGAACGAGGAGCAATATTGGCATTGACTTGAAAGTCGTCACCATACACACTACACAACGCGTGCTGAATTTCAGTTACACTTTTATTCTTTCCCGCCCAAAAACCTGATTACACAACGAATTTTTCATTTGGCGGCAGAAGTGAGTGAATGCTCCATATATTGGATTGCTTGTTAACTGACGAATGAATCATGGAAGCCGCATGAAAATTTTACGGCAATGCTACTAAACTTGAAAGAAAAATTCCTGAAAATTTCAGTTTTCTTCTGTGATGTACAGGGCTATATTGTTGTAGTAGCAACTCAGGACCCCGCCGTTCCACTCTTCCTCCATCTAAAGGCCCAAGAAGCGGGCCATCCCGCAAGGTTCGGTCCAGAGGCTGGCGGTTGTTCAATTTGTCGGCTTCGTGGGGCAGCTAAAAATATGGTCCGTGGTGTGGGGTCCATTACCACAGTCGGGACAGTCGTCCCCACGTAGGACGGGACCACTCGCTGGACTCCAGCGACCAAGGGCCTCCAAACCACTTCCACCACAGGAATGGACAGGGCTATATAGAATAGTTAACTTAATTCAGGAACGAACCTTGTACTTTTGTAGAATGAATGCTATTTTCTAATAAATTCATTGATATTGTTGTCTTATAAATCATGTTAATTTTCGAATCAAAGTATTGTAAGAAACACCTCCACAACACTTAATGCTGTAGTCAGAAGTAGGCCTATACATGTACATGCATAAAAATCTGGTGTGGTACACTCACACAACTTTCCTTGCTCATTGAACTGTAAGCCTCATTCTTAAACAAGAATAATTTAGGGGAATAACATAATGACGATTGGCGGCAACATATTTGAAACTACGATC
This sequence comes from Nilaparvata lugens, assembly GCF_014356525.2. NCBI lineage: Eukaryota > Metazoa > Arthropoda > Insecta > Hemiptera > Delphacidae > Nilaparvata > Nilaparvata lugens. Next base: position 14,959,042 of record NC_052505.1, on the reverse strand, counting down.
AGACTACTGTATATGTGTATATATAATTGTTTTCAGAGTACTTTTTCCTTTGTGTAAATTGTGAAATTCGAGGATTTTTTAAAAGTCGTCAAAATAGCTATTCTACAGATGAAATATCTCGGCTATGTGTTCTTTTTAAAAACTGCTCTACCTATACCTACCTCATGTACGAGAAGGAGGATACAAAGTCCATTTCTCAAGGATGGGGTGGACCCACCATAAGTTCCCCAGGAAGGAGACTCATGCCAGTTGATAGAGATTCTTGCCAGTTGATAGAGCTGATAAATAACTATATAGGGTATGAATTTGAAAAAAATCGGTCATCATTTTTGAGAAAATCGTGAAAAATATGGTTTTTAGTAATTATCTGCTATTTTTCTCAAGAATATGCAGTTTTCCCAGAAATCAGACTCATGTCAGTTGATAGTGCTTATAAATAGCTATCCATGGTATAAATTTGAAGAAAATCGTTAGAGCCGTTTTCGAGAAAACCGTGAAAAACATGGTTTTTTTAGTAATTATCCGCCATTTTTCTCTATAATATTACGGAGCTCCTGCAATCTTCCCAGAAATGAGACTCATGTTAGTTGATAGGGCTTATGAATAGCTATCCATGGTATAAGTTTGAAGAAAATCGTTAGAGCCGTTTTCGAGAAAACCGTGAAAAACATGGGTTTTTAGTTATTTTCCGCCATCTTGAATTGAATTTCTTATTGTCGGATCCTCATGGTATAAGGACCTTGAGTTTCAAATTTCAAGTCAATCGGTTAATTAGGAATGGAGTTACCGTGTTCACACACATACACACACACACAGACCAACACCCAAAAATCATGTTTTTGGACTCAGGGGACCTTGAAACGTATAGAAAACGAAATTAGGGTACCTCACTTTTTTTAGGAAAGCAATACTTTCCTTATCTATGATAATAGGGCAAGGAAAGTAAAGAATAGCGTAACTTAATTCTGGACTGATCCTCGACATGAATAAAATGACCATAATAAAGATAAAGTTCACTTTCAACGACACTTATACGTAGGAACATAGCTTTAAAAGCTATTAAATAAGGATGTAGATAGCACCATACCTTGAACAGCAGAGAATTCTTCTGATATTTCCTTCTCGCCAGTATCTTCTGATAGCTCAGTGATTTGTACGCGTTTTCCGCGTCTGGGTTGGGAAACGGATGATCGTCCATCTTCAGTGGATGAGTCAGCTGTGGTGGAGGCCCTTCTTTGCGATTTTTTCACATTTTTTCGACCTTGAGGCATGTTGAATCACTGAAACATGCATTATCTCATGTAATTGCCTTCAAAATTCCATAAATTCTCCACCATACAAAAGTATATTCTATCCTGAGCATACGAACAAAATATATTACACTTGATATGGAAAAGCATTCAAATCAAATCAAAATTTTTTATTCACAATACAAACAATTGAGGGTCATGCCAATCCCGAAGGTTTTTCTTATTATTTTGAACTAATAACGCCCAAGCAGGACAGTTCTGTAGAATAATAACATAAAAATGAAAAATCTAGTTTTCTTATGACTATCATAAAATACAGATAACAAAACTAAATGAATGTAGAAATAGAAAGAAAAATAAAAATCTCAGTACCCTTTTGGAATCATTTAATCACAACATGTTTCGGACATTCCGAATGTACTGAGATTTTTATTTTTCTTTCTATTTCTATAAAAAGTAGCCCTATACAGAAAAGAGATAAATGAATGTGCTTGTGCATAGATAAGGGGAGAGGGAGGTGATGCTAAATAATATATTGTTATGCACAAACAAAATTTATATATTTTGTCCAAGCATAGAAAAATAATTTGGTAAAAGAAGAATAGCCTACTAAGTGACAAAGTTGTTATTTATATTATTGTATTTATTTTCAATATGTTACTAGCCTATGTAAATACTCTTGAGTTGATGAAACCACAGATATAATAAGTAATAGTAATAATAAATCAGTCCTCTCTGATGAAACATTATTGTTGTTGTTGTTGTTATCAACATAGCACAACTGACCTTAAACTAAAATGCTAAGGATAAACACACAGTGAGGAGATGGAGGTAACTCAATGTAACACAAATACATTGACCCGGTTGCACAAAAGCTGGTTAAATTTTATCGTCATTAATTTCACGAGAATCAATCAGAGAATGCTTTTTTGAAAAGAAGGCTTCTCCGTTTGGTTCCCGTGAAATTAATTACGATTAGAATTTAACCGTGTAGTTTAATTTTATAGTCATTAATTTCAAGAGAATCAATCAGAGAATGCTTTTTCGAAAAGAAGGCTTCTCTGATTGGTTCCCGTGAAATTAATCACGATTAGAATTAAACCGTGTAATTTAATTACTGTGTAGTTATTTAATTACCATGTGAAATTTAATTACCGAATTTAACCGTGTAGTTTAATTTTATCGTCATTAATTTCACGAGAATCAATCAGAGAATGCTTTTTCGAAAAGAAGGCTTCTCTGATTGGTTCCCGAGAAATTAAATCACGATTAAAATTTAACCGGCTTTCGTACCGGCACATTATGTGTTATGGAACAGAACCTCCACCACGACCTTCTCACTATGCGGGCGCCCTTAAAAATAGGCTACACTAAATGTATTGGTGTTACATTGAGGTACCTCTAACTCGACTTTCAACTTCTCACTTAGGGTCTCTTCACACTATCTTAGCTACGCTAAGCTTAAATACGTCCATCTTCCAATGTTGAATCCAAGCTACGATTCTATACCGATCACAAACGTGTACAGTCCGGGTCCTGTAGCTTTGCCTATCGGCGGAGGGCCACTAGATTATAATACTACCCGTTCAAAAACATCGACCTCAACTCTGTTGCAAGCTTTCTTTATATGGGGATCTATTAGGCACACTGACACTGTAGCATGTTTTTTCTAAAAATAGGAATATAACCCCGCGAACCAAACCTTGCCTATAAATGTAGTTTTAAAGTCACAGATGCAAATCTACGGGACCCGTACTATAAGTAGACCCTAAGGGAGATGTCATACGAAGCCGGACACTAACTGACAAAATGCCCGTCCCGACTGAATGAAGAGACATAAAATAAACTATCTATGAGTATAGAAGTTTTCTCTGGAAGAGACCATATATAATACTACCCGTTCAAAAACATCGACCTCAACTCTGTAGGAGCTTTCTTTATCTAGGAATCTATCAGGCACTCTGGAGCATGTTTTTTCTAAAAGTAGGAATATCACCCCGCAAACCAAACCTCGCCTATATGCTGTTTTAATACTATTTACATTCGGAACAATATCGACTTCACCGAAATTGATGTTTCTGTGGTTTGTGTAGAACTTGACTTGGAAGTTGCGGCTGTGATGGTGCCTACTTACCATATTATTATTGTTTCTACCACTCTCCCAGTGGTAATTTTGACAGGTTTTGTGACCTATTTGAACGTTTATTGTCTTTTTTAAATCGACACCACTTCACATATAGCATTGTGGTAGCTGGTGATTTTAATGGGAATTTTATTGGCGATGACTCAAAGGCAAGATGTATTATCGAGCTTCTGAAATGTTTTTGCCTGTACATCACTTGCACCGAGCCCACCAGAGGAGTCTTCTGCCTGGATAATGTTGCTGTGAGCTTTCAGCCGGATGTTTGCAGCACAAAAGTCATTGAACTTCATGGTGATGACCACTCTGCACTGGTAACAAGTCTTACACTGTGTGGCCCATCCATGGTGAGTGATGAAACACCTACTTGGCATGAAAACTATATTTTCAGATCAAGGCCTGTACATGAATATACATTAATCCTTTTTAAAAACGATATGGCCAGCACCCCCTGGGATGTAGTGCTCCAGAACCCTGGTGACTCTGGATTATTTGGGACTTTCTGCAATCATTTTTATGAAAGATTCAACCTCTTTTTTCCTGAGAAACAAAAACCATATCGCTCTCAGCAGCTGCAGCAGAAGCAGGGACGAATAAGTCATCAAGAGTGGTATACTGATGATCTTGCCAGGCTGAAAGGACTTATGCTTGCTCTGAAAGATAGGTGTGAACATGGCAACGATGACGACAGGGAGAGATACCGACCTTCCAAATCCATTTATAAAAAGCACATCGAACAGGCTAAGAAGCTGGCAACTGCTGCAAAGATTGAAAATGCACCGAATCGCTGTAAGGCGGCATGGGATGTGATAAACTCACATCGGTCCTTGCCAAGGAGACAGCTTGATTTCGCGAGCCCGATAATACATCTTGCCTTTGAGTCATCGCCAATAAAATTCACATTAAAATTACCAGCTACCACAATGCTATATGTGGAGTGGTGTCGATTTAAAAAAGACAATAAACGTTCAAATAGGTCACAAAACCTGTCAAAATTACCACTGGGAGAGTGGTACAAAGAAACAATAATAATATGGTAAGTAGGCACCATCACAGCCACAACTTCCAAGTCAAGCTGAGGGGACATGTGACGGAGGCATATCTGGTCATGGTGTATCATGCACTTTACCACTGCCATATCTCCTACGGTCTACTCATGTGGGGTCACTCAGCCAAGGTTGTGGACTTACTGAAGCTGCAAAAGCGGGCTGCCAGGATCATTACTGGAAGCGAACATCTTGCTCATTGCAAGCCTATTTTTGCTAGTCTGGGTATTCTAACTGTAATCAGCCACTTCCTCCTTCTCTGCCTCATGTACGTGAAGAAGAATCAACAAAATTTGTTGACTCGGACTGATGTACATCACCACAACACCAGGCATCGAGAGCTGTTTGACGTCCCCAGGGTGCGCCTCCAGAGATCGCGGGTATGCTGTAGATGCTCAGCACTATGCTACTTCAACAGGCTGCCTGCAGGGGTGAAGCAGTTGGACCTCAGCGTGTTGTCATTAATTTCACGAGAATCAATCAGAGAATGCTTTTTCGAAAAGAAGGCTTCTCCGTTTGGTTCCCGTGAAATTAATTACGATTAGAATTTAACCGTGTAGTTTAATTTTATAGTCATTAATTTCAAGAGAATCAATCAGAGAATGCTTTTTCGAAAAGAAGGCTTCTCTGATTGGTTCCCGTGAAATTAATCACGATTAGAATTAAACCGTGTAATTTAATTACTGTGTAGTTATTTAATTACCATGTGAAATTTAATTACCGAATTTAACCGTGTAGTTTAATTTTATCGTCATTAATTTCACGAGAATCAATCAGAGAATGCTTTTTCGAAAAGAAGGCTTCTCTGATTGGTTCCCGAGAAATTAAATCACGATTAAAATTTAACCGGCTTTCGTACCGGCACATTATGTGTTATGGAACAGAACCTCCACCACGACCTTCTCACTATGCGGGCGCCCTTAAAAATAGGCTACACTAAATGTATTGGTGTTACATTGAGGTACCTCTAACTCGACTTTCAACTTCTCACTTAGGGTCTCTTCACACTATCTTAGCTACGCTAAGCTTAAATACGTCCATCTTCCAATGTTGAATCCAAGCTACGATTCTATACCGATCACAAAAGTGTACAGTCCGGGTCCTGTAGCTTTGCCTATCGGCGGAGGGCCACTAGATTATAATACTACCCGTTCAAAAACATCGACCTCAACTCTGTTGCAAGCTTTCTTTATATGGGGATCTATTAGGCACACTGACACTGTAGCATGTTTTTTCTAAAAATAGGAATATAACCCCGCGAACCAAACCTTGCCTATAAATGTAGTTTTAAAGTCACAGATGCAAATCTACGGGACCCGTACTATAAGTAGACCCTAAGGGAGATGTCATACGAAGCCGGACACTAACTGACAAAATGCCCGTCCCGACTGAATGAAGAGACATAAAATAAACTATCTATGAGTATAGAAGTTTTCTCTGGAAGAGACCATGTGACACCAGTCACCAGACCCATCTAAACATTTTGTATTGGCCTATGCGCAGTGAATTTTTTTTAGCGAATCGTGACATGTCCGGGCTTACCCTATGCGGTTACCCTGGAGCTAAGATTGGGAGAATTGATAGCACAATAAATTGTCTGATAAATGTCAAAAGTATTAATGATCAAGTTATTTTAATATTTTTGATAAACCAATATTCTTACTGAAGTGAAAAATTAATAAGTAAATAAAATAAATTGAAATAGAAGCCATTTAAGAAGATTTTTTATTCATTCTCAAAATATAGGCAATAGGTGGACAAAAGTGTATATGCGAATAATATGGTCCCACACAGCACAAGGAGATCCTGTGAATGTCTAAGGGACATCCCAATGGGATATTGAGAGCATCCCCTAAAGATCCCTCAAAGTCCCAAGGATATCCTGTGGACATACTTATGTCCGCCCAAATCCCGATCCCTGGGATATCCCACAGGAAGATCTGACCACAAAATTCACCTCAATAATTATTTTATACCTTGAAATATATCATGTAAATTCTGGAATGATTAATTTCAGTCCCACCAAAGGTTAATAGTATTAAAATAGAAATTTCATTAAGCTTACCCAACTTGAAAGAATCAAATTATCAATTTTCAGTGAATTCTTTGAATCAAGAAAGTCTATAGATACTTGACATAATAGATTTTGCAAGCTACAAAGTCTAAATTGATAGAAATAATTTGATTTTTATACTTGCTCAACATTATCTAAAATCATAAGAGGGTGTCTGCTACCGTACCGGTATCTAGTTCAATTTTGTTTGGCTACCTACACTAATAGACTAAACTTAATTCTAGAAATAGCTTTAACATTAATAGGTACTCATTTTCATACCTTAAAAATTCGTTGGTAAGTCCTCACAATTTTAATGTGTTTCATTTTATGAAAAATAATTTGTTTTCCATGTCGTTCTTTCGTTATCCATACAATTGCGTTGCTTAGCAACGATACAAACGAAAGCTCCCTCCCTCCCTCGCTTCAGAGAGTCAGTATCTGAAGTGGACTGTATAAGTCAGCTCCAAGATAATAAGGTTATGAGGAAACTTTTAATGCTTTTTTCATAAATGCTTTTCCTGTAAATACTTTGAAGGGACATTCCAAGCAGCAGAGAAGATCTTGCAACAGGCCAAAGTCAAAAATATAATTCACCCCTGAACTATCTAGACTCAAGGGAAACTATAAATTATTGTCAAACTGCACTCAAGTGAAAGAAAATCTTTTTCAAGCCAGTTTGGTAAAAAATAATGAGTATATTCAGTGTATACCGTACATCAGATTATTAATATAAGAACTAAGCCTAGTAGAATAGGCTGTGTGTAGTTACTGATTTTAATTACAATAGACTGGATAAAAAATAAGATCCATAATTATGTAACTTTTACACAAAAGAAGATATAATTATAATGACATTCTCTTTGTCATTATCATTACAATGATAAAGAACGGACGCAGCAGGTATTTTTAAAGAAATGCCCACTCTATTTTATATATCAATATAAATAATAATACTAACTTTAACTAATTAAGGTTATGCATAGTCAAGTTAAAGTTTCCAAGAAAGATTTTTCATATATTCAATATTCTTTTTACTTAGGTCAATCATACATAGTTGCCTAGATCAGAATGAGAAAAAAATTATTTTAAATTGGAAAATTTAGATTATGAGAGCATAAGGGACCGTACCGTATGTAATAGGATGGCTTTTTTCAAGAAAAAAGTCAAATTTTAATTTTAATCAAAACAGGTCTGTTTAAAATATCATCTTATTTACAAAACTGGTGAACAAAGAAAGTTGAAAATGAAAAGTAGATTGAGAAAGAGGTTGTTGACTCAATTTCAAATCATAACATTTTTTTTAAGTTTATAAAGTATTAATTTATGGGGAGTTGTGTAATGTGGTAAAAAAACACAAGAACATGAATAGTAAACAAAAAGAAATACTTTTAAGCTGAGTTTACACCAAAGTTATTAACAAAATGTTAATAACTTAATCCTTATAGATTCTATTAGATTGAACGGAACTTGACAAACACATATGTTCATCATGTGTATGATAAGTTATGTTCAATCTAATAGAATCTATAAGGATTAAGTTATTAACATTTTGTTAAAAAAAACTTTGGTGTAAACGCAGCTTTATTTATCACGTTTCAGCCAGGGTGGGCTATATAGCCTATGGTCCTTTTTTGTGAAATCTAAATTAATAATTATGAGAAGCGACTACACTATTTCTTCAAGGCGGCAGCGGAACTGTGTGTTCCCACAAATTAGAAAGATTTGTGTGCACAGGAAGGTTTGTTTAAGATGGGTTTGGTTGAATTAACTATTCTTTTGCATTGCAGGTTTGCAAGTGTTGGACACTGACAGTTGTCTAAAAAGACTTTGGAAAAAGGCTAGCTATTGAAGAAAATTCAATAATAAAATACCTGTTACGTTAGTTTTGTATCCGTTTCGTCTCTAGTTGAAAAAAGTTATTCTTTTGTTAATCTTTCACTTTGCAGTTGTTCAAAAACTTTAGCAGCAGCTATTGATTTTGCCTGCTTTTTACTACTGCCAAAACCTGTGTGCGTTATGTGCAAGTAAGTACAGTTTACTTCGAATTCACCGCAAGAGTTTGATTTGTCATTTATATTGAATACAGGGGGAGCTTCGTTTTCTTTAATTGCCAATTCTTGCAATTTTCCAATAAAATTCACATTTTTAGAATAGTTTTCAGTTTTTTCTAAAGTGGTCAGTTCCACTTTGGTAGGAATATCAAGCTCAATTAAGTTAATCATTTTTAAAGCTGCATCCGTTGTAGCTACTTTCTTGGAAGAAATGCTTGTAGACTTACTAGTTTTCCCCATGAAATTACATTCCATAAGGAAGCGTCCATCAGATGAATCAACTTCTATAAACTTTGGGTCATCAGTATTTGTCTTCTTAGCAAATTCGTAAAGATAAGCTACCGGATCCATTACTTTAGTATTAAAAGTATTTTTAATTTTAGTGTTCGACTCAGCCTCTTTTTCTCTTCTTTTTTCATCTTCAATAAGATTGTGATACTCCTCATAATCGATTGTTATATTCATGTCTTTTGTACATACTATCTTGAATGCATCAGGACAATTCCAGAAAAGTAACATGTTTTTGTAGCACTCGTTTAACGACTCGTCTTGCGATGTAGCTGTTGCCTCAATGGTGTATGCAAAATATTTCATTCTGCACCTGAATAGGCCTAGTTTATCATCCGTTTCAAATTTATAAGTAGGTGGTTCAAAACCACGACCTTTGGCAATATTTTGAAGTTCTTGAATGGGGTCTAAATTTGCTGCCATGGTTCCAACAACAGGTAGGCTATTACCGGTACAGTAGAAACTTTCTAGTTTCGGAAAAATAACGCAAATAAGATAACAAAAATCCAAGATCTAAGAACACTAAATACTTCCTTTAATTAAAACTCGTACAAAAGAAAAATAAACGGTATCCCTGATTTTAAGCCACAAAAAATCATCAAAAAATTCAACAAAATATAAACTGCAACTCTGACTAAAGAGGTTAGTCACGTCCGTGGTCCGTCACGGTGGGTACCCACTCGGACGACAAACCACTCGGACGACATTGTAAGCAAAGGTATTATACGTCATCACTAGGCACTCGGTCGACTTAGAACGTCATCATTTTATATATAGCATAACACTAGATCCGTGACGTTTTGAAGATTGATACTAGCGCTGCCTATAACATTCTTACCAGCTTAGTCTCTCTACATTTTTCTACTTGTTTCTATATAAACTAAATATTTTTTTCATAAACAAAGCAATGGATTCTTTTCGTCCAAAGCTTCAATGCGATATTTTATTAAAATTTCAAGTTGAAAATTAGCTTTCATAGTTTAGTAACGTGTATAGTAAAACAAGATTTATATTACAATTATTTTTGCTATTTATGTGGTTAACATAACACAGTGAGGTTAACAACAACAACACAGGTAACTCAGTGTTAGGCTAGAATTTTTTTCTAATCTGTAAGATTAATTTATTTATAATATAATTGTACAAAAGCTGAGACATGAATTATGAAATCTTCTAAGTAGAAAGAAAGAATAGAAAACACTAAATTGATCAAGATGGCCTCACTTTTATATATTTTTGTTGAGAAATTATAATTCAGAGGACAAGTATAAACTATATTCATAGATTCATATCATTTCACATCTTTTCCGAAACTATATCCATAACTATAACTAATCTTTAAATTCGTATTTGCGTGCCTTTTTTGGAGAACGAGGCTTGGAACAAGGGATTCATAGAGCTACATATTTTGAAAGCAAATTATTCCACCTGGAGTGCTGAGAGCTGCCTACGTCATGGATTAGCTATATATAGTTTGTTTACAATGTCGACAGAGTGGTAAATGGCTTGTTTACAAAGTCGTCCGAGCGCTCTGTCGTCCGAGTGGCTGTCTCCCGTCCGTCACGGTTTACGGCATAGAATACATACAGAAGTGAAGCTTCCTACTTATGTATTTCACAGGCGAAGACGCCATCTTAAAAGAAATTAGATTTGCTGCTGATTTCAAATCACACTTAAGCTGAATTACACTCAAAATACTATGGAATCATTATAAATTCAATCAATTTGAATTGATTCATTATATCTTGAAATATTCTTGATATTTCACTATATTTTAAGTATTGAGTGTTTGATAGATCTTTTATAAATTATGACATAAAGCTACTCTTTGACAATAAGGCAACAAAGCTAAACAGTTGAAAACTGGTGAATGCAAAGCAGGTTACCAATATTATTATTTCAAACCTGAAAAATCCCAGATCACAAGATATTTATGGACTATCCACATTCGTGTTGAAGGCAACAGCAGGGAAAATGACTGAATCAATGGCTCTAGCCATAAATAGCTGTTTTGAGGCTGGGACGTTTCCAGACAGTCTAAAGACAGCTAGAACATTATTGCCAATTCACAAGAAGGGTGAGACTGATAAACATGCAAATTTCAGACCGATTTCCATTGTTCCCATTTTCTCAAAGGTAATTGAAACAGAGATGAAGAAAGAGATGACTCTTTTACTTACTTACTTACTTTACTTTACTTGGCTGACAAAATCCAGAGTGCTTTTGAGGATGGCAAATCTCTTGCCCTACTAGTATATGACCTCAGCACCCATAAAATATTATTTGATAAACTCTATGGCTACGCGCGTCTCGCTGTAGGATTGCTCCTGTAGTATAGAGGAGTATATGCATCTGCCGGTAACATATTTGTTAAAGCTGTTCCTTTCATGGCTCTCATTCATAGTGGCATATTTCTTGGAGAATCGAAGGCAGGCTGTTCAACTTCTAAGAATTGAAAGGTGTGGTGCTACAAGGATCAGTTATTGGCCCGTTTTGTTCATATTGCTCATAAACGATTCCACAAGCAGTCAGGGAGCAGTACTCTTTGCAGATGACACCACCTTGATTTATGGAGGAGACACCAGGGAACAAGCAAGGAAGGAGTCTGTCAAACACATTTGAGCGGCTAACTTATGGGTCTTGGCAAACAAGGATAAGTATCAGTACAAATGAGGATAAGTATCCTGATTTGCACATTGAAGAGAACAAAATCATCTGATCCAGTCAAGCTACAGGGATTCTGCAGCATCATAAATACACCTCAACAAAATACTCATACTACAAAAGAGAGCACTCAGAACTATTCTTGGATTGAACATAACAGAGCACTGTAGACCACTCTTCAAGAAATATAAAATACTCACCATGATCTCTCTGTACATCCTGAAAGCAACAATTCTGGCAAGGGAAGCTAAACCACCACAGCAGGGCGACAAGCATGGATACAGAACAAGGAATCTCAGAAACATAGACCTTCCACAACACTGACTGGAAAAATATGAAAAATCACCAGCCTATACAGGAGCCTATTTCTATAAACTGTTACCGGCTACCATAAAGTCCCTGGAAGGCAAAAAGCTCTTTACTTCTGTATTGATGCATTATCTGACAGCCAGGCCATACCATGCACTATCAGAGTACATCCAGGATTAGTATTTTAATGAAATACTAGAATAATAGGATGACACCTATTATCATCTGGCAGGACGTGCAACTGACAACATTCACTGACTTCCTCAAGCATGAGGAAATATTGACGATTCCCCTGTCACCGACTGTGGCAAAGACAGAACAAGTAACAAGTAAGTATGGACGAAGTCATACTGGAGTTATCATGTGCAGCAAGTCTGCAAGAAGCTGTCACAATTGGTATAGCTGCTCAGATAACTAGAAACTTGGTAGATTGCAACAAGCTCATTATGGCCTACCACTTAATCTTCCAGAGCCACATAATCTATGGCTTGCTACCATGAAATCATGTGTTAGCCACCCATGGAATCATTTGCTGGCATGAGGATAGTGCCATTTTCAGACTTTAGAAATCACTGCTGGTCACTCTTCAGGAGTCTTGAAATTCTAACAGTGCAAAGCTAATATATATTGTGCTTGCTCTTGTACTTTAAGAAAAACCTGGAGCTGCTGCAAAGAAGATGGATTCAATATCAGGCACTCCACCAAGTTGGAGATAACACTAGCTTATCTAGAAACTTTCTGATAGCCTTTCTCTGACCACCTGACACACTGCAGGCCACTATTCAAAAACCTGAGAGTACTTACAATTTTTAGCCACTATGTACTCTGCTCACTTCTATTCATAAAGGATAAAGCAAACAACATGACAAAGAAAAGCAACTTACATACCTACAATACTCGACATGCGGCAGACCTGGATGCACCTGGAAGCAGACCTACAGCAACTCAAAAAAGTTTTGAAATATCAGCTCTGCGACAATATAACAACTCCCTGAATTTCATAAAAAATTACGAAGCCAGATAGTTCAAACAAATATTGAAGGAACGCCTAATACAATGACTGCCGCCATTCCAGAGTTTGAAGGGTGACCCCCTGAACTCACTGACACAGTCTATCCGATTCTCCCGGTCAAGGACGAAGAATTCAAGTATCAAGAAACCCTAGCCCTTGGCAATGACTTCAAGTATGACTTCAGAGTGTAAATTAGAGGGTTTCACATTTTGCATACGGTTTCACATGAATTTTTCATGTAGATTAGATTCTGTTACATATTTGAAAAATCGTCAAAATTTGTTGGTTTTATGATTACAAATTCAAGGGTTTCAACATTGTCGAAATGTAGGCTATTTGAGTTTGCTACATGGATCCATATACACCACGGTATATAGAAGAAGATTTCCATCTAAATACCGTGATATACACAATGTTTTAATCAAGTTATGAATGTTTAATTTAAATTTAACACTTTTATCAGAGATATTGTGGAACTTCTCCATATTAAGATAAAGAATAAAAATAAATATATTTGTGAATAAAAATGTTATAGTGGAATTCGACAACATCTTTTTTCCTTTCTTTATCTTAATTTGTTTAATTTAAATTGGTGTTTTTTGTTTCATTTGTCTGTGTCTGGAACAAAACATGATAAATCACAATATTCCATCTTAATTAATTTTTAGTTTTCCAAGTTCCAAGCTGTTTTCAATTATAAAGCTTTTAAGAACCATTAAGGTATATGATCGTTCTGATATTCAATGAGATCTTATCAATAGGATATTTTTCTATTAATTTCTATTATAGTAGGTATATGGTGAGATCCACGTTGTAATGGCAGGGTTTAATTAGCAATGGTATTGCTATGTGCTTTCCCTGCCTATCATTCAACAAAGCGTATAGTGCTATCTCTCTCTCGCTTTGCTCTGTTGCTAGATCGTCTTTTGACAATGTAGGATTAATTAACAAAATATTTCATCTTAATATTATGGAACTATTGAAAAATAAAATTTCTTGTTTGATAAAATATAATTCATTATTTCAAACGAGAATGAACAGTTAATATTACATCAATAAATCTTCTATAGAAGGCATTGACAAGACAGAGGATCGGCAACGTTGTTGTTCTCCTATCCTTCCCCACTGCCATTATAACGTGAACCTCACTTACTATAGTGCGCACAGTGGAGAAGAGAAGAATCTTCTACTTTGTGTAGTGGGTAAGAAAGGAAAGTAAAAAATTTCAAGTACACTCTTCGAACTACTGATAAATTGTCTACTCCAAATTCCAGCGATTTAGATTTCTCCATTAGTGTTGTGTCCATACAAGATACCCAAAGGTTGATTTCAGAACTCATATGATAATATTCAGCAAATTATTCTATTTTCACTATGAATATAATTTAAAAATTCATATGTTATCATCTTTGCTAATTTGAAAGAAATTGTATCTTGTTCTTAGCTTAGAACCAGAAATAAATATGATTATATTTCATAAAATAGATTGTAAACATGATTGTAGCGGGAATTGAGCGGGAACTTGTTTGGTTCATGTAACGCAACGGTCAATTTCGTTTGTTTGTAATGTTTTTTGAGGTTAGTGGCTTTGAGCTTTGCGTTTTAGTAGGTTTTAGTTGAATAAAAATCAAACACGTCGAATAGATATTCGTAATTATGCGGATAAACTAATCTTATCACTTGTTTGATAATTTCAAACTGTAGAGATACATCATTTGCAGGAATAGTACCAGTTCAATACACTTTTTAAAACTCTGTTTAAATGTTGGAAACATTTAGAAAAGCCTCATACAGTGAATTACTGCATTAGTTCAAGTATTATAGTAGTACCAAGTGTTTCAGTATTTTACAGATCACAGCAACATATGCATCGTATTCTACTACTAGAAATCTATCATTCAACATAGTACCTATTTAGTTCTCATAACGTTTATAAATTTACAATGGAAAAAAGTAAGTAAAACTTCAATTATTTTTTCCTCATTATTGCTAATTTGATGGATAGCTAGCTCGGAATTTAGGTTTGGATACCTATACTCTGTACTAAACAAGTTAACACTTCAAAAAATACTCAAGTCTTAAACTATTTTATTCTATTTACTAGCAGGTAACCCGTGCTTTTCAAGGGTCTATTTTGAAACTTAACAAACTGAAAAATTTACTTAATGAAATCTAAAAGAATTGAAAACAGGCCTATAAGAATCCTCGGTTAATTAAAAATTTATATGCAACATTTCAAGTAAATCAGTCCAGTAGTTCAGACGTGATGATGCGTGAAACATAATTTTCATGTCCTTTACACGTGTATATAAACCAGCTCTTTCCTCCATTATAGTAGGCCTATAGTAGATGATAGATAGATGGATTATATATCAGTAGGCCTATCTTTGACTTAGAATAACTTTTAAATTGTTATATCGATGGTACTTTAACTTTTTAAAGGAGATATCGATGTGCAGTTTTTACCATATTTTATCTTGAAATCTTGTATCGATATCATATCGATTCAAGTTCTATCATATATGACCACCTTCCAATTAAAAAAAAATGAAGTTGGATTTAAAATGGCGGTTCAAAAATGATGGACGAAATTTGGGTTGACAGAAAACCTGTTTTTATTATTCGAATAGGATTCCCAATCATACTTATCTTCTAATTTCCCTTTTAAAAGAAATGTTTAGCTTCTTCCATACAACAACTAGAAACATGACAAATTGAAAACTTGATGTAATCAAATCTTGAAGAATCAAAAATAGGACTATAACCATCCTCGGTTAATTAAGAATATATACGTAAAATTTAAAGTTAATCAGTCCAGTAGTAAAGACGTGATTATGTGTCAAATATAATTTTCCTATTCCGTACATGTATAAGCCAGCTCTTTCCTTTATTATATTATAGATTATTATGTTGCTTTGGCCTGTGATCTGTATAAATGTCCTGTAACATCTAAAGATGCGATCGAAACTCGAGCCGCGCAGCAACCGTGCATTCCGCCGAACATCGCGCCTTTCAGCGAACATGAGCATGTTTAATAAAGTTAAAAATCAGCTGTTAAACATTCGCCGTGCCGCTCGCCTCTGTTTCAACTGTTCACCGTATCGCACCCCGAACGCTGAATTTTTCAGCCAAACAGAGTCTTCCATTAAAATTCGCCGTGCAGTTTGCTTTACAATTTTGGCTATCCATCTCAAGTGTAAATAACATGTTAACACGTTCGCGAACATGAATACAGAAGTATATGGGCCTTTTTTTATTTTGATTAAATTCATGTTTTTAACAATTCATTGCTACGAATGATAAATTGATAGGACCTGAGAAATATTTTCTTATTCAAATAAAATAACTTCTGAAAAACTAATGAATGGATACATACCAATATTAAAATATTGTCGACCAAGAACTCAGTACAAGACAATTCATTCAACTAATTCCGTACTGATAAAATCATAATCATTTTTTTTATTGATAATCAATCTTATCAACTAAACTGACTTAAATAAAATAGGCTACTTCAATTTCCATGTATTTAATTGATAGAATTATATAAATCTACAGTGTAGGTCATATCTAAAGTCACAAAGAGTGTGATTGTTGTTGGCAAGAAACATGCTATTCAGCGCAGAAATCATTGTTATTTTAATAAAATATAGGATAAGTTGAATAGTTTCCCTTTCAGGGGGAGTTTTGACAACCCACAAAACAAAAAGATGCATAAGACCTTATTTTTTTTGTTCAGCTTGCCAAAATACCCCTCATTTCAATATTAAAATTTTCGTCTGACTGTACAGTGAGTCAATCATTCTATCAGGGCTCGAATAATTTTGGGATTGTAATTAAATAGAAATGTAAGAGAATAATTTATTTATGTAAAAATATCAACACCTTTATTCAAAGCAATTTATATAACCTGCATGCGTATTCATATTGCCATGACAGCATTGATAAAACTAGACGTTTATTCAGCACTTTGTCTCAAAAAAATGTTCTAGCTGAAAAATTAACTAGTAGTTCTGTGAACAGTAGACCTCACGCAGTATTCTCATCCACAAGTACCTGATTGAAACTATAGACCTTATGGTAATAGAGCAGCAATAGACTGGCTTCTCCACACATCTGTGTAATCACTTGTCAGCTGATTTATGATGAATAATTCTATAGTCTGATTTTTACTCTTATATTGGCGTATGAAGGAGGCTCCTTTTTCCTTTTATATTATCCTTGAAATGCAAAATTTCCAAAAACCTCGTATATACGTCGACAGCAATTAAAAAAGGAACATACGGTACCTGTCAAATTTCATGAAAATCTATTACCGCGTTTCGCCGTAAATGCGCAACATATAAACATTTAAACATTAAGAGAAATGCCAAACCGTCGACTTGAATCTTAGACCTCACTTCGCTCGGTCAATAATCCATGCCACGTGTAGACCTATACATCGCATCAGGAAAACGAAGTTTCAAAACTATGTTTTTTCTAAACAGATTTTTTGAGATAATTTCGTTGATGCAGCTGTTTCATATTCACCATATTATTGTACAGAGTTTGTAAAAATAAAAATATTTATTAATTATCAAAACAATGGTATTATAATATTAATAATAATAGACTAATATTATTATTAAAAATATCTATCAATTATCAAAACAATAATGAGGTCAAGTGGAATCACGTAGAAAGCAATAATAGAACAGCTGTTTTTTTTTTTAAATTTATATCATATTATTTGAATGTGAATTTGTATGAAATCGTATGTCCCATGAATAAAATTTTAACATTAAATTATAAAAAATCTAGAAGGAAAATTGAAATTTGGGCTTCCAGGTGCACGAGATTGATATTTTTAGAATCTATGTGTAAAATTTGGAGATCTAAATCATTCCCGTTTTTCCGGTATGCAATCCACAAGTTGACATGTTTTGATGCGAACAAACGAACACATTCCTACTCTGTTTTATTTTAAAGAAAAAGTTTAAATAGTTGCTGTCAACTAACACAATATTTGAATTCAGAGTTTTCAAACATATTATAACGGGTATAGTTAATAAAACATGGATGGAATCGCTAATCACAATCTTTAGCTCTGTTTGTCTATAAACAATTTTGTTATTATCTAGAAAATATATTTGTATTTATCAAGCAAGGACAGAAAAGTATTTTTTATAGATCAATTTTAGCAGAAGTTGAATAAATGAGCAATGAAATTCAGCTTCAATTTATCAACTAGCACATCATTTTTTCCTGAGTTGAAAGTTGTAGCATCAAGTTTTAATAATATCGATCGACCTGGCAAGCTCAGGTCTGGTGTCAGAGTTTTCAGGTCGCACCTGATCAATTTCATGGCCTCTGACATGACCTAACGATTTTTTTCAGACAATCGGGATTGACGGCTGAAACAAGTTTAAATTACTCTAGTTAATTATTTGCATATCCTAGTGCACATTGTAGTAGATAAATTGCTTCACTTCTTCTTTGGTTCCAAGTTTTAATTAAGCTCATAATGCAGATCTATGCTCGGTATAAACTGCTTCTAGCACATCATTGGTTCAAACTCGATATAAAACCGTGGATACATATGCTGATTCCATCTTTAGTGAGTAAACGCCTGCCTTATAAGTAAACGTACTAATTTAAACTTGCAATATGCGTAAGCGAGATGAGCAGTGAGTCAGTATTGAGCATAAAAACCAACTTCAATTACTAGCCTGATAGAGAATGTTATTAATTATTGTGACAATAATTGATTTTATTATCAAGACTAAACTCAACCAATCACAAGCTGATATTTGATTGGAAGTTTAATTCCCATAGTTTCCATTTTTTTTTAAATTTCTCATGAATAATTTTTGCATTTTTTACAAGAATAAACAATTTTTAAATCATTATTCCAAATGATTTGAATTAATGATCTACAAAATAGTAAAGTTTTCGTACTTTGCGTTTATTTTCAATATAATAACATTATTATCAATATAACAAAAAATCAAGACAGTTACTTCTTTAATGCATTTGAAAACTTCATAAAATAAAATGTAGTGAGGTCCAATAATTGAACTCAATATTTTAAGTTTTTGTTTGGCTTGAGAATGTGCAACACCAGTACGAAACGGTCGTCGCCACACCAAAAGAATGTGAGTGTTTCTTTCACTTTAAAGTTATAAAAATGCAACAGTAGTAATATTCGTGAAAACAAGATGAATAAGAAACAACGAATAATTAAACTGTCATTATTCTACATAATTATAACATCAATGCTTCCTTTTCAATCAATGACTGTATACAATAAATTTTTCTTCAAGAGCATCCCGCAAGAATTTTTTGTTTCTACTCAGCATACCGATTGCTAGCTTAGACGGTGTTCAATTTTAAACGCATTTACTCTAGTCGCAGTATAAAAGTCGGGACACATATAACCGCAGCGAGCCCGTGCCGAGGTACGGCCGAGCCACGCTCGCGACACGGTGATGATGGTAGGAGAACACACATATCCTTGCGACAGCCGAGCGGCAGCAGTGTCTCAGTTCTGTAGTGCTACTGTGGTCTGATTTCTGAATGTGTTGAACTATTGTTAATAATATAACACTATTAAAGCTTGTTACATTCGATTTAAATTTATATTTTTCAATTTTAAACTAATTACCTGTAGACACAAAAGATGAGTAATTAGTTTTAATTTAAAAAGTCAAGCCACAGTCACGGGTTCCATCTTTTATACTTTTTGTTGTTCATTTTATTATTTTATGTCTTTTATACATTTGGCTCAACTTATTATTTGGTTATACTTTTACTTTTGGTTCAACTTATGTCTCCGTTCAACCATATTCCTCATCACTTTGATCGTACAAAACTGGAAAATTCCGTGTCTCTTCAATAAGTTTTTTCACTCTCTACGTTAAACGAGCCCGCACCGTCACCGTCAAAAAGTAAACTGAACTAGTTGGTGACGGCGCGGCCACGGCACGGTGCTGATGCGGTGCGGTAGTATGTGTCCCAAATGTTTGAAAGCATTTTTTCTCACTCGCAGTAGTACGTCCGACACTCGGCCGTACCGCGGCACGGGCTCCGTGCGGTTATAGTGCGGTTATGTCCCGGCCATAGGGAAACAGAAGTTGGCTGAAGAATCAACTTACGCGATGTCTGGTGGCAAAATTTTCCACAAAATAAGTTCATATCTCATCCATAGAAGCGCTGGTGTTCGTGCTCATGTCAAAAATATGTCAATCAAATTCATTCTAAATAAGATTATTTTCAAATTCAAAAATCTGGTGTGCACTCACACAACTTTCCTTGCCGTTATGAAAATTGATCAACTAACGCTAGTGTTCCGCGCATCTCAAGTCCACTTTTCTAAGATCTGAGCCAGCTGGTGACAGGACAATAACGCTGGAGACACGAAGTCTGCTATCTCTTCATAGTGAATGATTTAATAGAATCAATAATGTTTTTATTCAATTGCAAAGAGTTTGCAATTGAATAATCTTATTTTCTCTAATTTCGAGCTTATTTTCAATTTCAGGTGAAAATGTTACATTAAACACAATGTAACATTAATTGTAGAGATTTTCATGCTCAATCTTTTCCAATTGAAATTTTTTGTTTAAATTGTATCTGAAGCCTGATAATTGAAAATCTAAAATCAAACTTTGCATAGATGGTGCAGTGCTCCTGAAATTATTACAGATATGGGACTTGTAGCAGTTGATAGAGCTTATCAATGACTTTTCTAGGTATAAATTTGATCAAAATCGTTGGAGCCGTTTTTGAGAAAATCGCGAAAAAACCTGTTTTTGACAACATTTTCGCCATTTTAGCCGCCATCTTGAATTGCATTTTATCGAAATTGTTCGTGTCGGATCCTTATAGTGTAAGGACCTTAAGTTCCAAATTTCAAGTCATTCCGTTAATTGGGAGATGATATATCGTGTACACAGACGCACATACACTCATACACACACACACACACACACACACACACACACACACACACACACACACACACACACACACACACACACACACACACACACACACACACACACACACACACACACACATACAGACCAATACCCAAAAACCACTTTTTTTGGACTCAGGGGACCTTGAAACTTATAGAAATATAGAAATTGGGGTACCTTAATTTTTTTCGGAAAGCAATACTTTCCTTACCTACGGTAATAGGGCAAGGAAAGTAAAAAGAGGCGCTCTGCCTGTATCATCTGATCACACAATTACTTTCTTCACAGAAGCGCTTGTGTTTGAACTTCTGGTCCCCTAATTCGTCCATCTACACACGGTCCTATGCACCATATAGGTTTAACGCTAAACCACGTTTACTTGTAGATATGGTTGCATTTATCATAATTTGTTTCATACGGGACTTAAACGAACAGCTGACATTTCTCCATTAAAACCTAGTGTCTTCATACGGGCCAAGTATCATATGTTTAATATATAAAGCTTAATTTTTGGACAAGTAGTTATTAAGAAAAAAAAACACATCAATATTAAGCTCAAGGTGAGTTTTCCATGACATATGAGATACGCTACTGACGATAATTATTATTCTTCAGTTCCAGATCAAGTATTATTATGTGCTCAAGTGTGTCATCCAAAAATAACAAAGGATCTTCGACGTTCTCTTCATATCTGATCAATCTAAAAAATATAACTCCTCAAAGTGAGAACTTTAACACATTTTTAATTTTATCCAAAGTATTCCATTTTTTTATATTATAATCTGTTTTCCAGTATTTACAACTTGACTCTATAGTCTATATATACTTTTTTAATAACGTAGTATGCATTATTAAAGCGTTGAAAAAATAGTTCAGTTCTTATTTTATTAATCGTTTTGTAATAATTGGTTCATTTTTTATTATCTGCTTACCCCCGCATAAATTGAAAATCTAAAAATTTGTAACGTGTAATAGATCCGTCTATGTGGGGAAAATATTCACAAATCTGTTTTTAGATATGTAATAAAAGATTTGATTCTGGCTCTAACTCGGAAACTGGAAGAAAATTTGCCATGAAACGTGATTCGCTTAATGCATTAATTTCGTTGAAAATGAATTCTACAAGAATTTTTGCTTTTTAATCCTTGTTGATTTTTAAGGGTATGATCACATTGAGTGTGTATTATGGTTGAGTGTGCACGTCAGATCATGCATGAGCCAAAAAACAAAATCTGGAAAGAGCCATTGAAACAAGTTGGTGACTTGTCTGTAGCTGCTCACACTGAACAAAACCACCATGCAACTATGTGCATGCGTTCAGTGTGAATATTCCCATTGCTCTTTCCATAGTTTTTTCTCATCTGCGCACTTGGTCATGCATAACTTTTTCTTTACGGTTATACCCACCTTTGAACCAGCGTACCGCATATGTTCTGCAATAATCCATAAACAAAAAAATAATATAAATAAATATTTATATTTAAAACCTAATCACCGCCATTTCCTAAAATTTGCTACACTTATCTATTCAATTTTTACAATATCCCAGCTCAATTTATATTAATTCAATTTTTTAGCTTACTACTTATTCCAGTTTTTTATGACTTGAAAAATTGTAATTTGCTTTTTTCAAAATGTTATAAACATTTATTAAATTGGAATTCTAAAAAAGATGTATATTGGAAAATTTAACCTTAAAATTTCAGGAATTGAATTGAAATGATCATCCCAAATATTTCGAATTAAGGCAATCAAAAAGTAAAATGGATTGATAATAAAATACTTTACAAATAATTAATACAAATCGAATTAATTGAAAAATGTCATCAATAAGGAGTTTCCAAAAGCGTGGTGCACAGCCTTATGACAAATACAAGGAGTATAAAACACTTAACTCACATGGTCTACTTTCTAACAAATTAATAAAGACAATATAAAAATCTTGTAGTACCCTTCATTTTTTAAAAACTTGAAAATAGTTCAACAACTAGTTTCGACCCTAACTTAGGTAATTTTCAAGTTGAAATGTCAACTAGTTAGGGTCGAAACTAGTTGAATTATTTTAAAGTTTTTAAAAAATAAATGGTACTTCAAGATTTTTATATTGCTTTTATTGAGGAGTATGAAGTATAGAAGATACTTGATCAATTGTCCCCTCAAATATAAGGCATTACGGTACTAAGGATTTGAGTGAAATAGTAGTAGTTGTAAAATTATTGTCCGATTTCTATTGATATATTTATCCTAATAAGTTGTTTTTTTATTGATATCTGTCATCTAATTGGTGAATGTTCTTCTTTCGTTTTATAGGGGAAATATTGGAAAACAAATTGGAAACGCTGTTATCTAAATTGAAGCCAACAAAACTGATCAACGAATTCCTTCCTTTGTTGCCAAATGTTTTGTGGGCCAACGTAAAAAAGAAGCTGGAAAAGAGAAAATTACCTGTCAATTATGCAGGAAAGGTCATAGTGCAAACATTGCTCAAGGTAATGCAAGTATTAGTTGGTATTAACAATTATTCAAATGCACTCGATTGATTTATAGAGTTGAAATAATCCTTGATGAATAATCTTTCTTCAGAGTAAGAAAATTTGCGTTATTAGAACGAAATGACGTTCATTAGTAGAACCAATTCATTAAGTAGTATCAATTTTCTAAAATCATACACAATTATTACACAAGAACAGCTTTAAATATCGTTATCGTCAACCCTAGACTTACTAGAGCTTTTTCCTCCACTTCGTCACATTACAAAATGCATTTCCTTTTTCAAAAACCGTCTATTTGAAAAATCCAGAAAATTTGAGAATAAGTCACTATAAAAAATAGTCAATGATTGGGTGGCTCCCCTAAACCTAGAGGAGCAGGAAGGTATTTTAGTATCACCTTACTCTTATCGATAATTGAAACTTTTTTGGCTAATAATATTCTACATTGCCTAAACATTGAAATTGAGTAACGAATGTGTGAATGAGTGCGCTTGTGATGAATGATCTCACTTCTTGTTCAAAAATGCAAGTTTTGATAATTATTGTATCTTTTCTAACGATTTTATTTTGTTCGTCGATCTCACTGTGCTTCCCACTTCTTTCTTGATTTGGTTTATTTTATTTGCTTGATAATTATACCTCTCTCCAGATTAAGTTCTGTTTTATTTGTTACTCTAGTCTATTCTCTTTCAACAACAATTTTTTTAAATGTTTTTAGTCATATTTTTCATACATAAGAATAGTTTAATTTAAGATTATGTATATTGCTGCTACTAGACAACTCGCTCCTCTCTCACAGGCATTTGCCCATAAAAAAGTAAATTCGTATGGCTTTTGTTGGTGGGGAGTCCCTTGCGGGAAGGTCCCACCGCCTGAATATATCATTTAAGCCGTCAATGGGCCTTACGACTGTAATACTTCAGCCGGGACAGACAGTTTAACGTGCCCATCCGATAACACGGGAGTGATCTGGTTAAAAAACTTTTGGTATTGAGAGGGTTTGAACCCGGGATCTCTATGTTGCTACGCAGGCACTCTATCCACTAGACCACGGATCACTCCATGTGCCCATAAGAGGAGCCTCCAGTGAAATGTATTTTTATTTTTTACATGCAAATATAATTGTATTGTTAATCTTTATTGGAGAATAAAGAATTTAAATTTCAATAAAAGAGTCACTAAAAACGTCTAGATAATATATTATCCATTATATATAGTTCATACCGATTAGATCCTTGTAAGTATGTATCAACAATACCTAAGGCCCATGCTATACGAGCGCTAATGCCGCGGCGTCAACATAGCTGAACAAAGCGTTGTTGGCGCGCACCATGGAAGTACTTTTGCCCAGTTAACACGAAGCTACAAACGCCGCGGCATTAGCACTCATGCCTGAGGAATAGTTTAAATAAATTGTTTTATTTTCATGTTATACATGATTAGTCAACACCTTTGGAACGTCGAATCCCATGACTAGAATTATGAATCCTTGGAGGAAAATATTGTTGGCATTTTCAAATTAAAACGAAAATTTACATGAGTCGTTCACCAACCAAATGTTTCGAGAATGTCTTCAGGTTGACTGGTTAACTGTCGACTTGAGGTCGCCTACTGATTTATAAACGTGTTTTCAACCATTAGGCTACCATCTTTGAACCCATCCTATAAAGTAGAAATCAATTGCATGCACCTTTTCTAGTTAAACTACTGTGCGACACCTGTTTGATCCCTGTGCTCTTCACCAATCTGGTGGATTTGGACATTTTTCCAGGTTGTCTCTAAAAATGGATTTTTTCATTTTCCAGGAAAAAGATGATGCAACCTTTGATAAAATTGCCAACCGCGCATTTTTACTGGGTAAGTTATTCTATGTTTATTTCTGAAAGTATGTTTACAGTTACTAAGCTATTGATTTCCTTGCCCTATTACCATATGTAAGGAAAGTATTGCTTTCCAAAAAAATTGAGGTACACCAATTTCTAAATTTTTATACGTTTCAAGGTCCCCTGAGTCCAAGAAAGTGGTTTTTACTTTCCTTGCCCTATTACCATAGGTAAGGAAAGTATTGCTTTCCGAAAAAATTAAGGTACTCCAATTTCTACATTTCTATTCGTTTCAAGGTCCCCTGAGTCCAAAAAAGTGGTTTTTGGGTATTGGTCTGTTTGTGTGTGTGTGTGTGTGTGTGTGTGTGTGTGTGTGTATATTTGAGTTAATGTGTGTATGTGTACACAATATCTCATCTCTCAATCAACGGAATGACTTGAAATTTGGAACTTAAGGTCCTAACAATATAAGGATCGACACGAACAATTTCGATCAAATGCAATTCAATAGCAAAATTGTTGTCAAAAACAGGGTTTTTCGCAATTTTCTCAAAAACGGCACTAACGATTTTGATCAAATTCATACCTAAAATAGTCATTGATGAGTTCTATCAACTGCCACAAGTCCCGTATCTGTAAAAATTTCAGTAGCTCCGCTCCAACTATGCAAAGTTTGATTTTAAGTTTTCAATTATCAGGCTTCAGAAACAATTTAAACAAAAAAATTAAAATAGAAAAGATTGCGCCTGAAAATCTCTGCAATTAATGTTCAGTAACATTTTCAACAAAAGTTTAAAATAAGCTCTAATCTTGAGAAAATGTGATTATTCAAATGCAAACTTAATGAGAACTATTGATTTGTACTGGCAAAGTGTTGATTCTATTGAATAATCATTCACTGGAAGAGATAGCAGAATCTCGTCAGCTGATCAATTTTAAATTATATTTTAGAAAACTCGACTCTTAAGGCCATTCCACACAGCACGTGGCGTGCGTGGCTGGACGCACGCTAGCTACTTTTCAAAACATCGCTTCCTAGCTAATCAAATGAAGCAATTCACATAGCAGCCACGGCCACGCGGCAACCGTTCGCTCTCTAAGCGATCTTTTCAAACGTGTCCGGCCACGTTTTGGTCCGAACATGCGCAGAACGTATACTAGACGTATACTATCGTATAGAACGTATACTATCATTGTCAGCCTCAAGGTCGCGCATTAAATGATGGAATTCGCCATAGGTATTCCTTTTTTTATTGATGTACCCACTGGTCCCGTGCTGTCACCGAATACAATAAAACCAGCTCATTATCACTACTACTGCTGCTGCTGGAGTCATCAAACCAAGGTAAGCCACAAGAAAATCCAGATTCACACCACGGGACCATCGGAGTTGACATCTTCCTGCATACTGACGGGAAACGTGGCCAGTATAGCATCGCAACAGTCGTGGCGGTGTGAATTGGCATGTGGCTAGCAAGTATATGTTTTTATGTTGCGCATTTACGGCGAAACGCGG
This sequence comes from Nilaparvata lugens, assembly GCF_014356525.2. Taxonomy (NCBI): domain Eukaryota; kingdom Metazoa; phylum Arthropoda; class Insecta; order Hemiptera; family Delphacidae; genus Nilaparvata; species Nilaparvata lugens. Next base: position 14,932,437 of record NC_052505.1, on the reverse strand, counting down.
TAATAGATTTTCATGAAATTTGACAGGTATGCTCCTTTTTAAATTGCGCGTCGACTTATATACAAGGCTTTTGGAAATTTTGCATTTCAAGAATAATATAAAAGGAAAAAGGAGCCTCCTTAATACGCCAATATTACCATAAAAATCAGACTATAGAATTATTCATCATAAATCAGCTGTCTAGTGGACTATAATACTACCCGTTCAAAAACATCGAACATCTTGAAAATGTATCTTTCCATTAACGTTAGTAGACAGTTGACTATAATAATACCCGTTCAAAAACATCGAACATCTTGAAAATTGTATCTTTCCATCAACGTTGTAGACAGTTGCAGCCAGACCTGATAACAGCGCTCACACTCACATTCCGGGACGACTCGTCACGGTACGATATAGGACAGAAAGCTCTATGTTTATTTAGGATTTTTTCTGGACATTTTTAATTGATGAATTATTTATTAATTTTTGAGAAAACATAACAACATGTCAATGTAACTCACTGAGCGCGAGGTCTATTGTTCACAGAACTACTAGTGTATTATGAATATTATAAAACATTATTTTTAACCTTTTCTTTTATTTTCAAGCATTATTTATTATTTTATTTTGGATTAATGGAAGTGATTAATATCGATACTTATTATTGTCATTACATTATAACTTGACCCTTAGTTAATATCTTACGCGGAAAAAACACCAGTTTCCACACTTTTGTGGATTGATTAGAAGAGGGAGTGCTTATTGCCTCAACTTCGTCCACTTCCATGGGCAAGTACTAACTATCTTGTGAACTCTCCCAACGAAAACGTTCAGTAGAGTCATGGTTGAGTATTAGTTTTCAGTAGAGTAGAGTGGGATAGCACCGTGGGATAGTACTCTACCACTTGCTTTCACCCACCACCGCTTTTCACTTTACTCTATTACTACTATACTAATGAAAACAGTCTCGAGCTAGTAGAGTAGAGTAGAGTTATGTTCACTAGACTACAAACTTTACCTACTATTTGTTTTTATATCATGTGATGTTACTTAATCACATGATAACTGTTTGATAATATAAGTTGTTTACTGAGTTTAGTTTGTTATCTACGTAAATAAAGATGGTTGCTTCAAATGTCAAAGAATTTAAGATATTTAAACACTATTCTCAATTGTAGTGAAAATAGTTACTCGACCAAGAAAGTAGAGTAGAGTTAGCTCGGTAGAGTTAGTATGCCAGTTACTCTACCTCTAACTACTTGTGAAAATCAGGCTTTAATGTTATAAAGTTAAGATCGATACTTCAGCTTCCCCTAGAAACTGCTCCTCTCAATAGCTTCCAGTTGACCAGTGAACTTTGTTGTGTGGAAGTCATGTTTTGATTCAAAATTTTTAAATTAAGCTATCAAAACGTCTCAGACGTCACGATAGTATTTATGTTTTTTTCACCATTGGGTGTGTCCCTTGGACGTCTGATAGTGTAGATTTTTCAAGTTTGTTTATTATTATTTAGCGTATGGCAGATACACAACACATATATAAAGCTCATGAGTCTCAAATTTCTACATAATATATACACTATATTTTTTCAATTTCTTCAAGATGTTGTGTAGTTTTTGGTCAGGAGAACAAAGTTTGTGTCCAATAGAGATGCAATAGAAATTGTGTAAGTTAGCATTGAATTTATTCTTCTAAAATAGAAAATCAGTAGGATATCTCCTTTCTTCCAGTCTCATCAATCTCTGGGTTGATGTAGTGTGAATATTTGTTCGTTGGCGTGCCAAACTGGAATTCGTTATTATCCTTGTCTCAACATTTAAAAATGAAAAATAGGTCTATCCACATTATTGTTTGGTTTTGGTAGAAAGGTGTAACATTCTTCCATTGATGAATTAACTTGGTTACAAAAGGCAGCAATATGAGTATATATAAAATTATTCTGACCTTTTAAATGAGTATAAAAATATTCATAGCTGCAGTATAGGTCTGTGAGTACAGTCATACACGTAAAAAAATCAAAGAAAATTGACTATCAAAAAATGTAATAAATTTGTGTGATTTCCTGGAGTGGGACTATTTCAGGAAAATGACATTTTCAGAGGCTTTATTGATTTTAATAGTCTCAAGAAAAATCTATAAACAAAAGGTAATGAGATGTATTTGCAAGATTTGTGGAAAATGATCTCAACATCGAAATTTGAATTTTAAAGATATACGTCTGAGAGATGTTATATGGTAATAGTGTGTGTTAAGACACCGATAACAAGGGTTAACAGGCATGATTCACAATCTTTAGGATTGATTGATGGTGCTGGAAGATACTAATTACATTTTTTACGAAAAATCGTGGACATATAATTTAATAAAGTATATTTATTTCAGATACCGTGTTGAAAAAAACGTTGAAGTGGAATACTTGGCTCATGTATGATAAAAAAACTTCAAGTACTACAGTTGATCTTGCAAAATTGGAGAAACAAGTCTTGCAATCAATAAGAATTAAAAAACTAAATGCGGTAAGTGTATTTTTTCAAGTTTGTTCTTTGCTGAAAATAGTATTTTAAGGCCCGGTTGCACAAAACCCGGTTAAATTTTAACCGTGATTAACTTTACGTACGAGAACCAATCAGAGAAGGCGTTTTTGAAAAGACGGCTTCTCTGATTGGTTCTCGTGTAATTAATTACGATTAAAATTTAACTGGCTTGTGCAACCGGCACTAAATCTGTACTTCAATGTTTCATGAATCTAAGTTACTAGAATCTTTGTTTTGCTGGCAACGCCAATATTATATATTAGATTATTATTTAGTTTCAATGAAATCTTTTGTAAATTTGTTAGTAAATTTCTAATGTATGAAACTGAATTTTGTTTTCCATGTATTTGTGAATTTTTTATATGAATTTTAGCAATAAATTTGATTTGATTTTGAAGTGTGATTTATACTGCGGTGATAGAAATATTTTTAAATGTTACTAAAAGTAGTGATGACGGTTCATCTATTGGAATACCATTTATCGCATTATCAATCCAGGTTTGCCTTTTTAATACCGTAATACTATTTGTGCTCCTCACAATATTAATAAATGGAATGCTGTTATATAAACATAAAATATTAATGAATCGAAAAGAAAATTTGTTATGTAATAACTATTACATGAAAATTCGTAATTATTCTGGTATTATAGTGTGGTCCACGTTATAATGGCAGTGGATAAAGATAGAAGAATAGCGGATTATCTGCATCAATTAATTACGAGTATATTTCTACACTGTCAAAAACATAATTGTCATCGTTGTGGACCTAGAAAAGGATAGTACCACCGGCTTTGTCGAATGATAGACAAGGATAGCAAAACCAAAGTTGATCAAATATATGACGTGGACCTCACTATAGAAATATTCATTAATTTTTACAAATGATACTGACTTAAATAACATTGGCAAATAAAATAATCAAGCAACCCTTGTGCTATTTTCCTGCCGAATTCAGGTAATAATTTTAGAAAAGAAGTGTAATTTGTAAAAACGGTTGTTGAAACGAAGCTCTAGCTCTGATTGGAAACTTTTAGATCTGCTATCGCTTATCAGGAAAGATGGCGCTTTCTTATTGAGATGATGAGAACAGAACAATTCAATAGCCAAGTTGATCTCTTTTGAAAGGTTTTCAGACAGGATTAGATTAATATGAACTGATTTTCACAAATAACTCATCATTGAAATGATCAGGAGATATGATATATGAATAGTTTGATAGATGTATCAGGAAAATTGAACTTAATCTCATCGAAAACTATTGGAGTTTGAAATAATTCCATGTTGGTTTGGTTCATAAATTAGATATATTAGATCACAAATAGCTAGCTTCATGTATTTCCGCTACATATTATAAAGCTTGACATTTAGCATTTTAAACTAAAATACTATTAATGGTGATCAATTTATATGCAGTTTAATTTTAGCAATGTTTTTCAAATTTTACTCATATACAAATTCGATTATTTATCAGTTGAGTTTTGGAGAGTTAACTTCAAGGTACGAAAATCGATGTCTTCTAACTTATTGAGGTTTTTTCAGATGTACCATTCAAAAATAAAGATGTAATCAAATGTAACAAAATTGACACATATGGATCCAGTAGAGAATGTGATAGTCCTTTCTATTTTTTCATATTTTTTATTCGATTACAGGATTTGTACACAATCGAAAGAGACGACATTTTCTACTTTATGGTGAAAATGAGGAAGTTGAGGAAAAATAGAGGCGTACAACTTAGTCAACCGTTGATATTTGCTGTTTCAAAGGAAAACATGCCTTATGTGTTTGTAATGAATAGTCTGCCGAAGGATAAAATAAAGGTAACAGTTTAAAGCATGGAATATTTCAAGTTACATGGTATATTTCCAATTCTGTTGAATCCACGCTGATATTTTTGAGACTTTCTATTTAAAAAATCCTTTCATCACTAAGCTTGCACTTAGTTTTATCCTCTCATTCGTACTGATTCTTGTTTCAATATCTATATAAATAAAAATCGAGCCTCAAATTTTGACATTCAATAACTTCTTTGTGTGCACCGAATTTGATGATTTTTTTCGGTTGTGTTCGATATGTTCAGGACCAGGTTTATGGCCTATCAAATTATAATCCGACTTCAGGACTCTTTCTTACGGTCCTTCAAAGTTTACATGTAATCCTTATGGGAGAATATTTGTGAGCTGGCCACACACAGAAATAAAAATCAGCTGTTATAATCATTGCGTTATCCAACAGCCGTCGGTAGATAGAAGACAAGAGTGTGTGCTGCTCCATAACCACCCATGTATTTTTACTTTCCTTGCCCTATTACCATAGGTAAGGAAAGTATTGCTTTCCGAAAAAAATTAAGGTACCCCAATTTCTAAATTTCTATACGTTTCAAGGTCCCCTGAGTCCAAAAAACTGGTTTTTGAGTATTGGTCTGTATGTGTGTGTGTGTGTGTGTGTGTGTGTGTGTGTGTGTGTGTGTGTGTGTGTGTGTGTGTGTGTGTGTGTGCGTGTGTATGAGTGTATGTGCGTCTGTGTACACGATATCTCATCTCCCAATTAACGGAATGACTTGAAATTTGGAACTTAAGGTCCTTTCACTAAAAGGATCCGACACGAACAATTTCGATCAAATGTAATTCAAGATGGCAGCTAAAATGGCGAAAATGTTGTCAAAAACAGGGTTTTTCGTGATTTTCTCGGAAACGGCTCCAACGATTTTGATCAAATTCATACCTAGAATAGTCATCGATAAGCTCATCGATAATAGCATATATAATTACCAGTTGTACACTAATCTAAACCAAGCTAAACATTAGTGTTTATTGTTATATACAATAATAATTGATTGGAGTCAATAAAAGCGTTTGGTTCTTTTTGATAGCATGTTTGAAGTTTAGTAGGCCTATATATTGGTATGGAAAATATTGGCAGTACTTCTCGAAAGTTGTGAAAGTGTAAAAGTAATTCAATTCAATTTATTTCAAGAAAACAAAATACAATAGAACACAGTACATGACATGATAGCAGAGTACAATGTAGAATAGAAATAAAAATCTCAGTACCCTTTTTGAATTATTTTATCACAACATGTTTCAACATTGATGCCATTTTCAAGTGAAAAGAGACAATACAATGTAGAAATATTTATTTATCAGATTAATATTAAATCTATCATGAAAATGTTACTAAAAACAATTTGGTTGGCAGAAAGAAGTTAACATCCTTCGAAGCCAGTTACTTATTCAAATATCAGTTACTCATTCAGTTTCATTTATATTAGCTACAGTTATTACATATTTTAGTCACATTATATTCAGTTACTAATTCAGACTTATTATTAATATATCTTTTTTAATATTTATTATACCGATGGTAGCTATAGGCCTATTTTCAATTCCTTTTAGATTTCAGTAGGTCAAGTTTTTATTTGGACCCTTGCGGAGCACGAGTTACCTGCAAGTTATTAATAAAAGTTGGTATTTGAAGTTATTACTGATAAAAGTAATCAATTTTTTACCATTGATTTCCATCAAAACCCTTGATTCTCCAATTATAGTAATTCCGACATCAGGGTTCATTGTCACACACCAATATTATTTAAAAAGTTTGTGAAGCAATAAATTTTCCAGCTATTTTCCAAGGTCACGCATTCGATTTTTTTTTATAAGAGTTTAAAATCCCCTGCATGTTTTGAGTAAGTGAAAGGTGTGATTAGGGAAGCACATGTGATTTATGAATAAAGGTAGCATTGATTAAACTACACGTCCATTAATGATATGCGTGATCAATTAATTTGTCAGTTATGATTGTATCGTACACTTACATGAAAGAGTATGCTGAAATGATTTTTTGGTCAATAAAAAATAATAGGATGGTCTGGATTTGAGGATTCTTAGTATGGGTTATAGATTTTGAGATGTGCATCCAGCTAAAGTTTGTCATGAGATGCATCAACTATTTGGCGGTACGAATGTATATTCAGTAATGTATATTCAGCTAGTAATGTATATATCTAATAATTTTCATTGTTTTTAATGATATCACTGAGTAATGTCAGAGAGAAAATATCAACTAATATATGTCAAATTAAACTGTTAACTCAAGCCGATAGTTCTAGATCTAGATCTATGTGACGCTGGTAGTCTCTCATACTGTGTCGTTTTTACACTCTCACCCGGCCAAAACAGTAACAATAGACAGTAGACGACTTGGGTTCAAAATTCAAAATGTTTTTATTGCCGTGAACAAATACATGTTATTGACAAAGACATCAGGAAAACATATACATACATTTCACATAGGTACTCAAAACAGAGAAATACTATCACAGCCAACAGTTCTGGTACTTAGTTTCTTCACAGTTATATACAGTCATATTTTTAATTGGCAATAACAATATTTTAATAGAGGTCAAATATTAACATGAAATATTAGCTGCCAACATCTCAATCGAATAGAAAGCCCTATTTTTTAATAGTTTGGAAATTGCGTACCTGAACGATCTAGAATTTTTATCACAGATACTCTCTGGGAGTTTATTAAATAATTTTTTACCGATATATACATACATATTTTGTGTTTTGGAGAGTCGTACCCGCCCGGTATTTATTTGTTTACGCTCTCTTGTAAAGTGCTGATGTACATCGCATCTTAGATCGAATTGCCTCAGATTATCTTTGACAAATGTCAGAGCTTGCAGCATAAATATACAGGGCAGTCAATATGCCGTTTCTTTTAAAGAATGGCCTGCAGGAATCCATTCTATCAAGATTAAAAATGGTTCGTAGAGCTCTTTTCTGACACAAAAATATGTCACTGGCACCACTTAAATTGCCCCACAGTAGGGTGCCATACTGTAAATGAGAGTGGAAAAGAGCAAAATATGCCATCAACGTTAAACCAGCACTAGTACACAATTTCAACCTCTTCAATAAGAATATTACTCTGAATAGACGACTGCAAAGAGCTTCAGTGTGGGTACTCCAAGTGAGTTTGGAATCAAGGTTAATCCCTAGTAGTTTTACTGATCTTTTTTCACAATTTCTACTCAAACCAAACAATGTAGATTCTACTTTGCTCTCGTTCACCATAAGCTTATTTGCAGAGAACCAAATATTGGCTCTGTTGGTCATAAATGTTGTGATAATTTTATTTATTTCAGAAGATTTATTCGAACACAGAAGCGTCGTGTCGTCGTCATAGAGAACAGTTTTATAAGGGTTGTATGAGGGTAGTGTTAGATATTGAATAAATAATACTCTTCATATCAACCAACCATCTTTATTTATAATCCATTCAAGACATCATCTGTAACAGGTAGATCATTTATATATACTATAAACAGGGTAAACAAACAAAAATATATAAACAAAACTACTATAAACAAACAAAAATCGGCTTGAAATTTGAAACATAAACGACCTATACCATGTGATATCTTGTTATACTATATTTTCTGTGTGGTAATGTACATCTGTTTTGCAGATATTTGTCGCCGGAAATGGATATGACAACTTCAAGTCGGGTGAATTGAGTGGAAAGTCGGTTGCAGCGCTCATTTCCATATTGAAGCGTAAATGCGATCCCAATGACCTTCCAGTTGAGATCCCCTTCCAACGTAAGTAGTTTATTTTCATTACCGTCGACCAGGGTGACTTTGTCCCACCTCGCGGAAAAATATTCAAATCAGCTGTTTATCTCCGATCTTTGTTATCCGAAATCGATGTTCAACATTGATACCCGTAGTCAGTGGCGAAGCTACCTATAACTAAAAGGGGAGTCTAAGAACTCTAAAGCCGACCGCTTGTCTTTCAAAGCACATTTTTATTCAAAAGACATTAAAGAAGGAAACGGAGTTAGAAGGAAATACTTCACCAGATCATTACACTCATCCATTGTATAAGTATTAAAAAATAAGCAATTATGCTAAAAGTTCAACAAATCAAAGATGAAATTCCAAAATTGAAAAAGGATTTGGTTTCATTATTGTTGAGTAAACCAAAGCAAACCGCAAAACCGAGTTGTAGGTTAAGAACAAGCCAAGTATTACACGAGTCACAAACCAACTGATTTATTTGAAATTGAAATCTTCACATTTTGATAAGCATTGATGTTTGAAGAAGATTGTTTCGATGTTGACGGTTCGATACATCGAGATCTAGACATCAATATAGACGGAACTCGAACTATGAACACAGCCTAGACTCCAAGTCCTACTACATAGCTATGGTGGGTGCTACGTTACGTTGTCATAGCAACCATACAATACGCCACGCCCATTATGAATAAATTGAGTCTCCTGAGTTGGAGACTCATCATGCGAATGAATAGATAGCCAGTCGGCTGTCGGCCGGACAGAGAGCCACAGAACAGTTTGAAAGGCGGTCTGGCCAGTTCTTATCTAAATTTGCAAAGAAATGTATGCGTGCTAATAAAAAATAATATTCACATCAATAATAATTAATTTTGGGGAGTCTCAGACTCTTAGATTCCCCTTCAGCTTCGCCACTGCCCTGATCATTATCGAGGTTCTACAATCGATATCTTGTCGAATCTCGATATATTAGTTGAATTATCGACATAAAACCTAACTGCTTGCTTCATCTTGTGATTGTTGTCTGAAAACTTCGTATAAGAAAACTTATTTCTAAAAGACCTATATCGTCGAGTACATTTTATGTTTGCCTTTTTATTATATTTCAATTGGTATATCCATAGTTGAACTGGTTACTAGTTAAATACAACAAGGTCATTTTTAGGTTAAACTTGGGGTGGCTTTCTCCCAGTATAAAAATTGTGATATTATGCAGGATATGATGCAAATACAATTGAAAATATGATAAATATCATTTATTCTATATAATAAAACAAAATATACACCTTGCTTAAAATTAATACGTCCTCAATATTCATTTTTTGCTGATTCTGCAGTTGGAGCCATCATGCCATAAGATTTTTAGGCTGCAGAAACTAAAATATTTTTCAATGAATAATTTGTGATTTTTTTGAAGTGGATTTCGTTTGTTTTTAATGTCATTGTTCATTTTAAAGGTTAACAGTTGGTTTCACTTTGTCCAACTCTTGAAAATTAACTTTTTTCCATATATTTTTTAAAGTGAGACAAAGTCACCCCAACCCCTGGTTGACATTGTCTCTTATTTAAAAAAAAAATATCTTGATGAAGTTGAGGAAAATACTAACTTTTTATAATGAAAAATACTCCTCAAACATTGCAGAGTGCAATAAAAAATATTGCAAGAGATTTGTTGCAACTTAAGTATTGATTGCAAGCTGTTTAAAATCTCAACTACCCAAAATTAGGACAAAGTTACCCCGGTTTACCGGTACTTGATTTTTAAATAATGTTTCTTGAGCGCCTCGAACACGTGCATTTAACTTTCATTAGCTTATGCGTTGCTCATTATATCTGTATATGTACAATTACAGGGAAATAGCACCAGCTAATGTAATTTTTCAGCTACTGACCTTGTTATAACATTGTTCAATGTTTTCGGCAATAAAGATTTTGATTTTGATTGAATGAAAAGTGGAATACGCGTATTCGTTGCCCATAAGTCTGTACGCACCTTCACGTGCTTAGACACCTGGTGCAAGACACCAGTGGATTTTCTCTGAGGTGAACTCTTTTCCACTGTCGGTCTTTGTTCAGAGTGGGTCTCGAACTCCCACACTCTATACGGTATTTTGCCCGGCGCCAATCAATTACAATGAATTGATAAAATAATTACTTTACTTATATTTCACTCACTGAACTAATAATAGTATAGAAGAAAAGATACAAAGAGATAGATCAGGGTCGTGTGTAAGGGAATGTACGAAGTGAAAGGCAAAACAAAGGTTAATTATGAATTTATTATTGAACTTTAAATTTATATGAATTTATAAAAAATTGATCAAAAATATAGTAATGATTAGATATAAATACAAGATGATTAAGTTTTTGAAAGTACAACAGTTCAAGTTTAATTTTAAACAACAAAATTTAACAAACAGTTATTATTACTTTTATCAGGTTACTTGAACAATAAGATATAAAATCAAAGTATTGAACAACTCTAGTAAAAAATATGATTATAGTCAAAAATAAGATAATTGATGAATTTTAAAGAATGAATATGATTAGGGGAGCCTTGCTTTAAGAAACTATTATTTGTGCTTAGAAGAAAATTTCAACTGTAAGCTTCAAGAAGTTAATTAAAACTGTATCTACAGATTTGTATTTAGAAGAGCTAAATAATTAAATTTGCTGTTTACTTTGATGCTATGTAATTTGATATAGTTATTTGGGCTTTTTAGGGTGGGGTGGTGTGGATTTTAAATGAGAAAAATTGAAAATTCTAAATACAATCTTTACCTGGCTCAGTCAATTCCCTATAGGATAATTGAAGTCTGAGACCAAAAACTCACTCCTACACTGAACACTGTCCAAAATCCAAAAGACTCACAGCAACAAACAGCAACTAACTGCCACTAACTGCCACTCAAATGCCACTAACTGCCACTCTGCAACTAACCTGCAAGACAGGGTCTGCCTGCATATATACTAGCACCACGATTTTCCACCCCTCATCACCCTTCGCCCTCTAGCTCCGCCTACCCTCAAACTCATCAGCTAATATTATGCTTACAAATTGAATTCAAATATCAATTTGAATTCACTATAATGTTTATTATGTTATATCATTTTAAACTATGGCTCCCCTTCATTATTAAAACAAATGATATCATATATTTTATCAATATTTAAACTCTGAAGTTTGGATACTGACAATTGAATGCATTGATTTGATTAATACAGTAGGCTAATCAATCTTATAAATCTAATATAGCAAATACTTCAATAATAAATACATGAAATGAACAAAATACAATGTCATACAGTACATCATTACAATCGAGTTGAATAAATCAAATTAATAAGATACCAATCAATTACTACTTAATTAATTAAGCAGGTTTCTCATACTAATTGTCAGCATGTTTCAATCAAATATCCCTAATTTATTCTATTTACAAATTTGTCCTTAGCCTATGAATTCGGATTCAACTAACTTAATTAGCTTATAATAATTATTAAATTATATTTTATTATATAACATTATATGTTGAATACTTTATACATATAGCCTAATCTACTTCATGACCTAATTTATAAATACTCATATAATTTATACTCATATATCATATTCATCGTTTTATGTGATCACCATTCAAATAACTGATCATCAAATAATTACTTCAATAATATCCATGTGCTGACCACGTGGTAAAATTGTAGCATATACTAACCACGTGGTTACATTGTAAACTACCTATCTATATTTACTTCTCTCCTAACTATCTATCTATATCGCTATTCACAAACTTCATTCACCTGCCATCAACTTATGCTATAGATATATACAAGGGTTGACACAAAGCACAGTGGACCATGTGGTTTCTATTGTAGCCGTGTCAGTGACTGCCGTTACTGTTATCATATATTGTTAGCAATTCTCTATGAAAGAATGATTTTGTCTCAAACTACTTTGAAAAGAATAATAACCCCAGTCATCTGGCTAGGTAAGCTATTCAAATGCATTCTCAATAGTTTTGAGAAACGGTTCTTCTTATTATTCTAGCTCTTCGAGCGTTCATATTCCTAAATACAATATGTTCAGAGCACGTGTTGCAACAAATAACATATATCTACAATTTTTAAATTTTAGGAGAGCACATGGTCGCCATTTGTGGCTCAGAGGGTAGGATGTGTGTAAATGATTATGTAAAAAACAGCTTTTTTGTTCAAAGCCTCTCACTGATGACAAAACATGGATACGTCCTTTCGTTAATGGTCAGCGTATGGGACTCCGCTCGTGAGTTCTATAACGAAAAAAAGACACGTCGGAAACGCGACCGAAATTCCGTCGCGTCCATTCCGCCCATATAGTTGAGGCCTAAAACTCAATAACATTTTGACACTTTTAGATTTAAAGAAAAAGTATTTTTACCATTTAAATTGATCAAATATTGTTTTGTTCCAGCTGAAATAATAAAAACCTCATCGTCCGATATTTGCCTGCAAAATAGAGGCCGACTCACTTACGCTTCACAGCACTTCGATGAAAATACACCATGTATTGAAGAGTTGGTTGTACATGTAAGTTTTTCAATATCAATTTTATACAAAAATTATATATTTTTTCATAATTAATCTTTGTTTCTCTTCATTATTTTCTACTAGACTAATGAAATCTTCAACTTGAGTAATTTAGAATATTTTCGGTGTCAGTAAGAACCATCCTTCAATGAAATTTTTCTCATTTGATTGCATGCGTGGCTGGCAACTGATTGTTTTATGAATGATCTCATTGAGATCAGGGGGACCTGGCCCCTGTTTCATAAAAACTTAGTCCTGTCCTGTAATACAGGAACAGCTGATTTTATCGGCTATATTGAGCATGTAATTGGAATGGTGATTCTCCTGTATTACAAGACTTTTTTAGTTTTATAAAACAGGGCCCTGGTTTAGTTTTTAAAAACAGAACTGCATTGAATGTACATTATTTTTCCTCTATCACATAGGTGTCTGGCTTGGGAATATGCAGGTGCTCAGACCGCAATGAGAGTCAAATTCTACAGTCCACACCACTATCCCCATTTCTATTCCTACAAAATTGCTATAATGCAGGGAGACTTCAGCTTGAAGTATTTGAAGAATCTACAAGCATCTCTCTAGAAAAATAATTGTGACAAGTATGCCTGCCAGATTTTCTACATACATGTCTCATTTCCCTTTGATAGTTCATTATACAGGCTGTCCCAAAATTAAAGTGCCAAACGAACGGCAATAGGTTGTATGGGCCAAAATAAAGAGAAAATGTAGAATAATTTTTCCCCTAAAACGCTTCGTTTAGGAGATATTCGCCATTTTGTATTTTTTACAAAATACTTTTCATCTTCAAAGTCTTCCAACCGATCGCTATAAAAATCGATAGGTATGTTCAAATAAGAGAGATGAACTGTAGAATAAATATTCAACTTTGACCAAATTCGGAAATTCAAAATGGCGGCCATTTTAAAATTTCAATCCAAAATTGCGGGAGAACGGTGATAGAGAAATTTACCAAGAATAATTTTTTTAGGAAATTTTATTTACAATCAGTCAACACCAAAAAAATGAGAATCGAACAGAGATACAATGAAATGTGTGTTACGAGGCAGTAAAACATGAGTACATCACAGTAAGCTATTAGAAAAAAAATGATTAAAAACAAAATTGAATTGTAACACAAGACAGCTTTTCGAAAGTTACAACAAATTTACAACAATTACAACAGTTATATAATGTTAAATAATACCTTATATAGATTACCGTAATTCAGATGATTCAGACTAGTGTACAGAACGGATTACAACTACACTGAGGTCCACGTTATTTGATTAACATTGGTGTTGCTATCTTTGTCTATCATTTGACAGATTAGCTAGCGCTATCCTTTTCTAGCTCTACAACGTTGCCAGATCAACAATGTATAGAATATAATTTATTACAAAAATATTTGATCTCAATTATAAAAATTTATTATTATTTCAATCATTGAAGAATATATTTTCTTGACGAATAAAATATAATTGATCATTTTAAACAAGAATCAACAGTTAATATTGCTGATATACCAGTATCAGTTGTCCTCTACAGAAGGCAGTGGCAAGGCAGAGAATCGGCAACGCAATTCTCCTATCATTCTCCACTGCTATTATAACGTGGACCTCACTATAAGAAACATCATAATGTTTATATTATAAGCAGTGAGCTAAAATAGTTTTAAAATAATTTATATTATTTATAATATCATGAATAAGGATATTTTGTTATTATTTCTAATTAAATAAATTAACATTTCCTCAATTTTTATGTATGTATCTTAGTTTAAGTGCAGTAGCATATACTTATATTTATTTTTTGTAAAGCTTTTTTGTATATTGTTTTTGGCAAATAAGTTCATTCGTTCAAAAAAAAAAAAAAAATCCGCGGATCGAATATTTACTATAGATTACTATTTTTGATTGAATTAACCTTCAAAACATGTATGTACTGCAGTTTGGATAATATAACACATATTATGCTTATACTTATGTGTTCAGTAATAGTATTCAATAGACTTGTTTTGTATTGTTTCAGGGTGCCCCAGAATATCAAGGCAGAGCAGATTTCGAAGGTGAATTTAGAACATGTATGAAAATTAAAAGCAAGAACATGGCGGACACGATGAGATTGTTCGCCCAAATGGGAATCATCCAACCGCCTTTTCCCAACTATATCCAGAAATTCCTCAAGTTAGGAAGAAATAATCTAAAATTAAAGTCAACCCAGTCAGAATAATTTGATGGTAATAAAAATACCATTCCCTATTTCATTGTAATTGACAAGTGATTCATTGAAATACAACATAGCCTCTGGAATATTGGTAGTTTAACCTATATCTTACAATAAGTAGCCTCTGGAATATTGGTAGTTTAACCTATATCTTACAATAAGTAATAATATAATTTTCTGAGTTGTTGAAGTGTTACACTTGTTTCGGCCTTGTTCTTTAAAGCCAATTTCCCTCTTTTTGACGGATCCATGAAGGAAGGGGTGATTGGAACTGTAAGCTCTTTGCCACTGTTGGCCACCTTAAACTTGTGCTGAGCAGGATTTAGTCGTCCGAAGCAAAAGACGCCCGTTGTGTTGGAAGTGGCGGTCATTGAGGAAGTGTATTTTTGTAAGACTATAAAAAATGATACAATTTCTTCTCTGGTCTAGACATTCATTGCGTTTACTCTTCCTACGTTCAACTAAATCACCTCTTCTAAAATCTTTGTAGTCTCGGATTTTTGGATTAAATTTATAAATATCTTTACGTTCCATCCTCATTTTTAGCTTATAACTTGAAACAATATCAAACCACAATACAACTTATCTAAACACATTTTTAATTGATTGACCTGATTGTATTAATAAATGTTTGTTGAAGTTTCATTTTTATTTTTGTAAGACTAGAAAAATTTTAAACACTGTTCACTATTTTATTGTAATGGACTAAGTTTCGAAGATTGATTTGTATCTTTAGAAATGAGTTAGAAATTAATTAATCTTTTGTAATTTTGTGCAAGCCATTATTAATACTGTAAACTTGGAACACCCATCACCCCTTCCTTCATGGATCCGTCAAAAAGAGGGAAATTGGCTTTAAAGAGCAAGGCCGAAACAAGTGTAACATTCCAACAACTCAGTACATTATATTATTACTTATTGTAGGATAAAGGTTAAACTACCAATATTCCAGTAATATAATAATATTATAAAGGCTATGTTTTTGTCTTGTGATCAAAATTAAAATATTCAGTCGGCCTATATAGACTTAAAGTCTTTCAATATTTCCTATTGTATTATATAATTGCTATTGTTATTTCTGTTTTTGTAAGATAAAGGTTATACTACCAATATTCCAGTAATATAATAATATTATAAAGGCTATGTTTTTGTCTTGTGATCAAAATTAAAATATTCAGTCGGCCTATATAGACTTAAAGTCTTTCAATATTTCCTATTGTATTATATAATTGCTATTGTTATTTCTGTTTTTAGAATATATACCAATTTTCAATACTGTTTGCGTGATTTTGTATTGTAAAATTCCATATGCTAGTAAACAAATTTGACTTACAATGTTGAGTCATAGGTGTTTCAAGGCTCTGTTTATTATTATTTATGTGTTTAGACAAGTTGTATTGTGGTTTGATATTGTTTCAAGTTATAAGCTAAAAATGAGGATGGAACGTAAAGATATTTATAAATTTAATCCAAAAATCCAAGACTACAAAGATGTTAGAAGAGGTGATTTAGTTGAATGTAGGAAGAGTAAACGCAAAGCATGTCTAGACCAGAGAAGAAATTGTATCATTTTTTATAGTCTTACAAAAATACAAATAAAACTTCAACAAACATTTATTAATACAATCAGATCAATCAATTAATTAAAAATTCGAGGGCCTCTTCCCTCACATGTTAGGCTTGCCTGTTAGTGTTTATTATTATTTATGTGTTTAGACAAGTTGTATTGTGGTTAGATATTGTTTCAAGTTATAAGCTAAAAATGAGGATGGAACGTAAAGATATTTATAAATTTAATCCAAAAATCCGAGACTACAAAGATTTTAGAAGAGGTGATTTAGTTGAACGTAGGAAGAGTAAACGCAAAGAATGTCTAGACCAGAGAAGAAATTGTATCGAAGAATGTAATAAAGAACAAGATGTGCAATCTACCATCTCAAAAGGTAAAGAAAACAGACGTGATCTACTGAAGAAGTGGAAAGAAGAATAAAAGCGAGAAAACCAGGAAAATGTAAAGAAACCGTTCGTTGTGGGGATTGTGAGACACAATGCTGGATCAGCAATGTTCAAACCTGTTGCCCCCCTCAGGGAGGTGAGAAACCCAACAAAAGTTCAAATGACGAGGCCTCAGGCCACCACTTCCTCAATGACCGCCACTTCCAACACAACGGGCGTTTTTTGCTTCGGACGACTAAATCCTGCTCAGCACAAGTTTAAGGTGGCCAACAGTGGCAAAAAGCTCACAGTTCCAATCACCCCTTCCTTCATGGAGCAGTCAAAAAGAGGGAAATTGGCTTTAAAGAGCAAGGCCGAAACAAGTGTAACACTTCAACAACACAGAAAATTATATAAACTACGAATATTCCAGTAATATAATAATTGAGGCGGTCTACGGAAAAAGGGCACATAGAGCAAAATTGTGTTTTGAGAAAATCGCATTTAAGATTTTAGTTTGGATGGATCAATGTATTTTATAATTGAATTAAACATTTTGTTAGTACCAAATAAAAATTCATTAAATTGATCTCATGTTGATCAAGTATGATACATGATTATATTTCTAATTTATTCCAATAAATATGTTTGAAAAGTTGCTGTATGTTCCCTTTTTCCAAAGACAAATTTATTCTGTACAAATTTGGGTTTGATCGATTAGAAAACACATGCTATTCAATGCTAAATGCTGTATTTCTCTTCAAGTAAAAAGTTTTATACATTTAAAAAACTTTTAATCATTTTATTAAAATATATATGCTGAAAAAATCAATATTGAAATAGCAGGTTGCAATGGTTTGAAAATTTGTAATTCAGAGTCTTGAAGCTTTCAGAGCTCAGCAAAGAACTATCTTGTTTTATCTTTTTAAGAACATTATTTCATGATAGTAAACTTATTTGACCTCGATGAAGGTTTGTCAGAAACCTAGGGAGAAATAGTCTCACTGACCACCAAATCCCTCCTTGACACAGCTGCTTATAAACAGTTGTACCAACATCAGTTTTCAAGATTTTTGTTTTGTGAGTTGGAAATCTAGTCGCGGATTTAATTATTAAGGACCGGTTTATGAGCTCGGGATTTCGTAGTCCGAGGATTCCGTAATCCGCGGTGTAACGAAGTCCAGGACTAAAAAATGGGCTTATAAGACAGGGCGTAAGCGCGGATTATCTTTGAGCGGATTATCTTTGAGCAGATTATCTTTGATTATCTTTAAAATAGTCTAGTCTAAGACTATTTCGCACTAAGAATATTTCGTTACACCGGCACAACTTTAGACCACGGAGCAATTGTAGAATTCACAGGGAATTTTGGTTGTAATGTTGGCAGCAGGTGGTTGGAAGCACTCTCACCTATAATATTATTGTCTTCGTCTTTCGTGTCTTTCTTCTCACTTGGAAGTTCACTGTCAACATTCGTCTATTCGCTTACTACGACGAGGACAATATAGTTCACATAATCAATAATTATTTATTATAATAATAACCAATAATAATTTCATCAATAATCATCCCACACCTTCTTATAGCTTATACATTGAAATCATCCACATGGTCGCACAACCAATGAAGTTACCTCTATTAAGAAGAAGGTATTACCTCTACTATTAGAAGAAGGTTCTTCTATAAAGTTTTCTACATAGTAATTTCAATATACAAGATTATTACCTACATAATTATTCACTTTCTGGCGAATTAGTTTATTGTAATAATGCAACAAACTTATAATATGTTATTGTGATACATAATATTGAATGTAATGGATTATTGAACGAGCGTTAGCGAAGTTCTCACTTTTGACTTACTGAAGGCCAAAGTCGTTTTCTGTCTGTTTGTATGTTCAACAAGAACTTTAGAGGGAATTGAACAATTATCTTCAAATTTTGAACACGAATTCTTCGAACCTTTTTACAGGACAAGTTCGTTGGAGAATTAAAATTGACACACTCCTTCGTTCTTTTTCAGGATATAAAAATAACATTGAAAGTGCATAAAAAATGTGTTTTGATTTATCAGTCAGCTGGAATTATTTGAATGCTATTTTTGTAATTTTTCCATTCATTTAAAAAACTGGTGCTATTTGGGAGATATCACACGGACTGTCAGACAGACAGACGTTATGCGTCCATACATGATTTCAGCTGAATAATACACAATTTTAATTTATAAGTTCTATATTAACTCGCTTTCGTTTCATTGTTTCTTTTGTTTCATTTCATAGAATTGCAAAATCCATAATCAATCTTATACTGGATTGGATTAGAATAATCCAATATAATATTATCTATATCCATTATGTAGTGTTTCATTCTTGTGTTATAAATTTAAAAAAATATTTTTCATGGCTTCCTTGTATTGGTCTTTTTGAGTTTGTCATTTGCTTGTAATTTTGTTACTTTGTCTTATAGTTTGTAATTTTATTTATTTTAGTGGTTTGAATAAGCTCTTTTTCTTTCTATTGACATGTTTACTGTACCTAGTTGTTCGAACTCACTGCCGGCGCACAAGTTTTCTTTGCCGGTAGTGCCATTTTGTAAGTTGGAATATTTATTTTATCAATCTGTATTATTTTATGGCAAATAAATGAATTTGAATTTTTGTATAATTCATTAGTATCTTCTTATGTTGAGATCATTGAAACGGTTTGAGATGTGCGGGTTTCGCCATTCATTTTCCTTTGAAATTCTGTATCGAAGTCATGTATCACATTCCTGTTTGAAAAAATGAAGTTGAATTCGAAATGAAGTTAGATCCTTATGACGGAAAAAAGTTTTGAAGCGACAGAAAGTTTTTTTTTTCAATTCGAATACGATCACCATGAATCCTACTACTGTAATATCATACTACTTGTAAAAGATATATTCAGCTGTTTCCATAATAATTCTCACCAAATCTGTATAATTAAAAGTTGCTGGTTTCAGAGATCAATACAACAGTTTATGAGCGAGTTCTTCAACCCAGGGTCATTTTCTGATGATATTGTGTTAGACATATTGTGTGTTCAGAGTGAAAAAAGTAATATGGCTTTGAGGGTAATGAAATTGTTCAGAATTCAAAGACGATCCCTAATATAACATTCTTTTCTGCCAAAAACGAAACAATAACAAGTTATTGACTTAATCCCGGACTTGAACCTGCCCTCTAGCAGGTCTAAGTTGAAGTCTAAAAACATCATTTTCTGCCAATATTATCTGATTTTTTTTTAATTGAATTTATTTCGCCAAAAAAGCACATTACATCATTAAAATAAAATGAAACAAAATGAAAATTCAACTGTACAAAACAGAAACAAAATTATAAATTATACTAAATACTTATGTACAATAGATTAAGTAAATAACTTAATAAATAAACTTGACATAGTACAGTAGTAGAAGTAAAATGAAATGTTCAGTTAACTTCATTGTAAAAGCAATTTTCCCTTTTTGGCACTGCCAACATAAGTAACACTTGTTGAGTGTGTTGGATTTAAGCTCGGACTTTGACTCTGACTCATAAGCCCAACTTTTTAATCCTCAGGTTTATCCCTGCGATTATTGCCTTTTACGCCTCGGCTCAGTCAGACCCGAGCTCACAAAGCCGATTTTTAGACCGCAGCACAAAAACCGGTTATTAATCCTGGACCACGCCTCGGTTCTGCCAGACCCGAGCTCATAAAGCCGATTTTTAGACCGCAGCGCAAAAACCGGTTATCCTGGACTGGAGATAACCCAGAGCTCATAAACCGGCCCTATGATTTTTAGCTCCATGCTATACAAACAAGAGTGAGTTGACTTTTGGTCTGTGAATCAAGGCTGCATGTTTTTTCACATAAATAGATTTTGAATCTTTCTTTCGAGGCCCGTATTCTTTTAAACCGTTTTGTGAAGTATACCGTAGTTGTTGAGTTAAGGCATTGCCTACCTGAAGGATTCTGTCTTGAGAATTCAATTATAGGCTGTCACAGTTCGGGCAGTTTAAACCTGCATAATTGTATTTTTAAGATGTTGATTTTGTAAGGAAAGGTAGTACTTTGATTCAAACAGCTATATATTTATTTAATTAACGTCGGGAGTGGTTGTTACCGAACCTTTGAGGATCAGGCCAAGGGACAATTCCAAGGTAAAGTTAAGATAATAGTTCATTGTACATTTTTTTTCCAGATCCATAATTTTTAATAATAATTTGTTTTTATTTCAAAAAACCTGAACGACCACAGATCAGCAAGCGAGTAGCCCTTATTATTGATTATTATAATCAGAAATCTTGATTGTTTGTAGCAATAAACGACGAATCTTCATATGAAGATTATTTCTAATTATTCAAAATGTTACATTATAAAAAGTAGTAAAAAAATTGACTTACAATGTTGAGTCATAGGTGTTCTAAGTTTACAGTATTAAATAATGGCATGCACAAAATTACAAAAGATTAATTAATTTCTAACCCATTTCTAAAGATACAAATCAATCTTCGAAACTTAGTCCATTACAATAAAATAGTGAACAGTGTTTACATTTTTTTATAGTCTTACAAAATTACAAACAAAAACTTCAACAAATATTTATTAATACAATCAGGTCAATCAATTTGTAGCAAGTAGCCCTTATTATTGATTATTATAATCAGAAATCTTGATTGTTTGTTATAGTAAATTTCATATATTTTTTCAAAAATGTATTTCCTTTTTGAACCAGTAATCTTGATTTTGTTAAATAATGTAAATATATGATAAAATTTAATAAATTATATAGTAAATTGTCATTTTTGATTTCATCATTACATCCACCTGAAAACCTGGTTTTAGTTTGTCTTTCCTTTATCTCAATTACATATACATCTCTCTCCCCACCAGGTACATATTCAAATACAATATACAACACTGTATCTAATATTGAATTGAGATGCATACAAGTGTATAAGCATACAGTTGCCTACAGAATTCTTCACCATCAAACCGCTTGTCTTTAATTTTAATATGACTTTGATAATTGGATCAATGAATGAAATGAAATAAAATGATGGCAATATATAAAATTCAACTGGTCAAATCTTAAATTATGGCATGTCTGACTAATTTAACAGTGACTGAATGATATCATTGGACTCCTTAGTTAGTTAATTATATATTATTTTTCTATCATCCTAAGTTTTGAATGCTCGGAGTGATTTGAATAAATCAATAAAGTTGAATCAACCAATAGGGTTGTTGGCACCTCGCAGAGTGAGGTATCCATTAATGATATCACTTGGTAAGCTACGCACAGTCGCAAATTCTTCAGCCAAAGCATAGAACAGCTTGGTTTGAGGATCGGTGTACTTGGCAGGTAGGCCGGATATGTCTGAATACTTTTTTGGTGGCCTGAATGAGGGTGGCGCTTCAATGGAACTGTAGTGCTGCGTGTCTCTAGGCCACGGCAAGGCCCGTTCTTGCGCTATGATCTGCTTCAGAGAGCGCCACACTTTCTTCTTTGTATTCACCTTGCTAGTGTGTTGGAACTGTGCATCTTTGAAAATGAGCTTCTTTTCTTCTTTGGGTTCTTCTTCGGGTGGAACTGGACTTGATACTACAGATGAACTTACAATGACTGGCAGCTCAGTGGTTTCAACGTCAATGATTTGCTGGCTGGCAACTTCCCGTGGTGGTTTACGTTTCACCATTGTCAACCTGTTTCAAGTCTGAAAATAAAATAGAAATTTTCACTGAAATTGATTGCGCACTATCAACTAAAAAGTACTTGGTAATTGTAGGCCATTACATGGCAGTCAGTATGTATTGGATTGATTGGCGCATGTGAAGGAAAGTATAGAAAAGTATGAACAAAGACATGAGGTCCATATTATAATGGTAGTGGAGAAAGATAGGAGAGCAGCGTTACCGATTTTACTCTGTTTTCTGTAAAGGATGGCTGATACCAGTATATCTTTATTCATTCATCTAATGTTTATTTATATGTTATACAATGAAAGCAATAGAAAACAGATCTATGATAATAAACACATGAATGATGTCAGATAATCATAGTCAGGAAATAGAGGTTATCATTGAAGATATTAAAAGTATTCTATGCTCATTTTAGATGGTGAAGTGGGGAATGCAGTGAGCTGAATAAAGTAAGTTTGATGGGGATAGATTGAGTTCTAAAATGTAGACTAAGATAGTTTAATGAGATTATTATATGAGTGGCGGATTATTATATAAAAATGCATTATATTAAATGCGATATATTTGTCTAAAATGTATTATTGTAGAAGTTATAACTCGTTTCGTTTATAAAATACGAACTAGGTAGATATTTAAAACTGGAATGTTATTATTGTTGGTTATTATAAAAGGTATTTTATTAGTATGTAAAAAATGTAGTATTGTATAAATTTTATAAGAAAATTTCATACATTAATATATTATTTTGAAGTTGAACTGTTATTACTCGTTTATAAAATATTTCAGTCTGTAGGGGCTTAGCCTTTTATAGATGTAGAGATGTATAGGTAGTTATATAATACTGGAATGCTATTGAGGCTTGAATAAAACTATGATTGATGAATATGGATTTGTTATTACATGAAATTGTACAGATAGATACATACCTATTTTATTCAAAAGAAATTCAAATTTCTCGAATGTAATATTCTTGTGTATATTAGAAACATATACTTACTAAAGTACTCTTCTTGTGATATATAATTAAAGCATGATTTAAGACATAACAGTAATGTGATATCATTGAATGTAATAATTGTATTCAAGTAATGTGATATAATGGAATGTAATGATTGTATTCAACTAAACTCGTTTGTATGAGCATATGTGCATATCTATTTATTCATTCAATAATATAATATTACTGTTTAAAATAATCAATTATATCTCATTAACTTAATATTTAAGCAAATGTATTATTTAATTATTGAAAAAATAATGTTTTAATATATTTTGTTAACTAATTATATTTCTGCATTGTTAAAAACCTGGCAACTTGTTAAAAAATCTGGCAACTTTGTAGAGCTTTAATACCTTCTGCTTCATCTATTACCCACATTTGTGGGATCGATGACGTCATGAATTCAAATTCAAAACATGTAATTACACACACAACTATTCAGAAGCCAGATCCAGAGTCCAATCTTAATAAGAATTCAATCATCACTCTCTTGAAGACGGCCTCATCCAATATTGCTTCACACCAGGAGGCAGCTTGTTGAAGAATGTCAGGGCAGAAATCCTATAACTGGCCTGCGATCAGTGGAGGCCTCTCCTGGGGACATCCAACAGCTCACGATGCCTGGTGTTGTAGTGGATGTCACTACGGGCAGCCAGAGTATTCTGCAGCCTCTTGACATACACCAAGCACAGGAGGATGTTATGGCTGATGACCTTTCAGTACACCAAGGCGAGCAAAGATGGGCTTGCAGTGGGCTAGGTGGTGCAAGTTATGTTTCTCACAACCCTCTTTTACAGCCTCAGGACATCGGCATCCCCTGTCGAGTGACCCCACAGAAGCAATTCATGTGGTAATGGAAGAGAGCGTGATACATATTTACAAGATACTTCTCAGTGATCAGGCCCCTCATCTTGAGCAGCAGGAAGCAAATTCGGGAGAGTCGGCTGATTACCTGCTGAATATGACTGTTTCAGCTGAGTTTACAGTACAAGACAAAACCCAGCAGCTCCACTGGTATCTGAGGGTCATGCAGTTCTCGAGCTAGAAAAGGATAGCGCTATCTGCTTTGTCGAATGATAGACAAGAATGGCAACATCAATGTTAATTAATAACGTGAACCTCACTACAGAACCATAGAAAAAAGATAGCACAAGAAGATATGCACCGTATAGGGCGTTTATGAACCAATTTTTTTGTTAACTCAAGCCACAGAATACAATTATAGAAGTTTTCTCTGCTCAAGCTGATAGACCGCCATTATAACTTGGACCTCACTATATACATCATCATACATTAGCAGCGGATAATTTGAACATCCCAAAATGCAGGCAGTCAAGGACCCAGATATCATATTCGGTGTTGGCACTGAAACTTTTCAACCAGCTGCCAGAGAAGATAAAGAGATTGGGATACACTGACTTCAGAAGAAAAATGAGAGAGGGTCCTACATCCAAGCCATTTTACTCCGTCGAGGAATTTCTGCAGGACAAGAGGCCGTCCTTGAAACAAGGCTTCAACTTGACACAGCCTATCCAGAATCAATTGATAACAGGTAATAATGTAACAATAATAGCATTTCACTGAAAAGCTATGCAGGTTCCAGGTTGTTACACAGATCACAGTTGACTGAAAGCATTGAAACTTGTTTTCGTCGTCCTTGACTAGGAGTACCTACAAAACTGATTCAGAAAAAACTAAATTTTAGACATTTAGTCGATCGCATTGGCGGCTGTGTATCAAGCATGCTAAAAGAGTGACTATTGGCGGCCTTGTGGCATATAGCTGCCTCAGCTACGATTGGTGACCAAACTGGCGACCCGTGTGAGACACCAGCCTGCCGACAAAATCTGGCGACCCTATAGCTATAGTGCCGATTGGACAAAAGCCGGTTATGTTCTAATCGTGATTAATTCCACGAGTCCAATCGGAAAAGCCGTTTTATCATAAAGGCCTTGCTTCTCTGATTGGTTATCGTGAAATTAATCACGGTTAAAATTTAAGGTGTAAGTGCACGTCCAGTGCCAGCATACCGTACCTGTCATCAAATTTTTGGTTGGGATCGATTTAGTATGTTATTTTGAGCACAACATCACAAAAATTAAACGGCGGTCACTATTGTTTTTAAAATAAACTAAGTTCAAAGTAGCACAATTTTATATGCATTTAACCTATGAGTAGCAGCCATTTTGATTATTGAAATCATCAAATTATTATATTCCTAATCTGAGTTTTCCTAACGCAAAGCTTTTCTAACCTAAAGCTTTTCCTAACCTTATCTATATATGGTTGCTACTTACAGGTTAAATGCATGTAAAGTTGTACTACTTTGAACTTAGTTTATTTTAAAAAGAATAGTGACCGCCGTTTAATTTTTGTGATTTTGTGCTCAAAATATCATATCTACTAAATCGATCCCAAGCAAAAATTTGATGACAGGTATGTTGACACTGGACGTGCACTTTAGCCAAATTTAACCTGATTTTGTGCAACCGAGCCATAGTATTATAAGCATAATAAGAACGAATGCTCCGCAACAAGGTCTAACACCTTGGTGTCTCACTTGTGGTCAAATGTAAAACAAGCCTCAGGCTCCTTATGCCCTATACAGCTACTAACACTCTTGATTATTTGAATAGAATAGAATGACTTTTAATTGATGAAGTGGAGAAGTTTGAACAGTAATGACCACTCTACCACTTAACCTCATCTTTAGCAAAAAAAAAAAAAAAAATACCAATACAAAAGACACAGGGTAGGCTAATAAGAAACAGAAACAATGACAATACAATGTAATAAATTTGAGCATTAACTCAAGTAATCCCATACCTTGAATTTGAATAAGACCTATAAGTTGAATAGTATTAACTGATATTTTTCATTTCTTGAGTAATATAATCTCTAAATATTAAAGAAAAATAATGAATTATTATAAAAATAAACTCAAAATATTTTAGGTTATGTTGACGTTGAGAATCCCTTCAATTTTGTTTACACACAAAAACAGCTGTTTTGCAATAGGTACCTTCATTTTGTTATAGCGGCAAAATTTGAACAAGTTGAAAAGATGAACACCGTAAGGTTTCACATTATTTTTGAAAAAATATTTCTTTGAAAAGTTCAAGAAAATAAAACTTAATTGACTTTTATTCTACCTAACTATTAATATACTGTAGTCTCCGTTTTAATAATTACTATTGTATTCTTAAATATAGAAAATGTGCAAGATCAGCACGAAACGCGTCGCCACACCAAATAATGTGAGTGTTTTTTCACTTAGTTATTTAAGGATAGGCCTACAATATATAGTAATAATTCCAGTGAAAACAAGATGGATAACCAACAACGAATTTCCATTTCAGTATTAATGACATTACACATGAAATGAATAAGGCCTATTAGAATCATATACAATAATTATTATTAGACTATCGTATCCTAATTTAATGTTGGAAGTAGATTCAAGATCTTTATTACAATTACTCTCTACGAATGACCAGAGAAAGAGAAAATCAAGTTGAAGAGAATCCTGGATTATGAAAAAGCAGATTCCAAGTTTACTTACCTGTAAAGAAGCCTATAATTAACTGTACTTACTTGAATGCAATTCTGGACGCTTTCTAATCAACCGATGACACTCCAGTACCCGTGAAGCTTTTTTTTTTAATTGACTGCATGATCATGAAATTCTCAGTACCTTTTCGTAAGACTATTATTCTAAGTAGGCCTATGCTAACTTCACTTCCTACCTACAAGTTATATAGACGTTCAAACGCAGAGGTGCGGTCAGACTACCTATTTTATAGTAGACCCCTAATACTATTATCATGTCAAAAACAATTCTCAACTCGCTCATTTATAATATAATCATTTCAATACTATTCAACATTATTGAATACTTTATCCATTTTTTATAGCTATCATCAAACTCTTATCACTTCAGGTTTAAATACACAGCAGGTAAGGTGTAGCGAGTATTCCAATTGGTAATAACTATCAAATTCTCACTAATTCATTCCAATAATTTATAATAACTTCCAAATCATCACTAATTCATTCCTATAATTTACTAGTAGTTCTGTGAACAGTAGTCCTCACGCAGTTTTCTCATCCACAAGTACCTATCTGATTTCACCTGTTCTAGTTGATTCAAAATTCACAGTTGAATCATAATTTACTCTTAAAAACTGTTATCTGTTTTCTCCAAGATCAAAAACTCACGCATGTTAATAAACTCAGTTCACGTTTGAATTTGTATCCCATATAATATGATGATTTATACAGTTTCGTGATAATCTTTCCATCTGATAAAAATATTTTTCAACTATTTTTAAATTAATTTTTTTTAATCAAGAAAATTATAATTTCTTCAGCATTATTCAGTTGATTTAATAATTTTTTATTTTCAATCACCTATTAAATTTGTTTTTCAAATGTGAGAATATTGTTACTGATGTGCACGCATCATAAAAAATATTGAAACCCTACCTTATAGAAATAGACACGGCCAGACATCTGTGTAATGCATGCAATGAATACTCCACTTGTCAGCTGATTGATTATGAATAATTCTATAGTTTGATTGATCCTATCTACAAAGTAGATTATATATATTGTGATATCAGAGTATGGAGGAATTATTTTTATTTTCATATTATCCTTAAAATGCAAAATTTCAAAAAACCTTGTGTATACATCGACGGGCAGTTGAAAAAGGAATATTCCTGCCAAATCTCATAGAATTCTTTCAACGGGTTTGGCCGTAATCGCGTTACATACAGACAGACAAAAGAAAATCTAGTTGAAACATAAAATATATATGTTATTATTATAATCATCACCTTAGGATGAATAGGCGCGAGTACTAGAGTGTTAAATTTATGTTTTTACTTTTTTATTTTATTTCTTCATTATGTAAATGCTATTTATATATACTTATAATCAATAAAATGAAAGTACATTTTTTCAGTACCTACATCATACAGAGATACGGTATAGGCCTAGGTACAAACATTCTAAACTCCAGAAAAATAGGAGAACAGTTGGTTCCCTGGTTGGGCTGAAATCAGTTGAGGAGCGTTTACATTAGTGAGGATTCCTTGAATTATTCAAGTTTTCTTGAACACGAAATTTAATCCACTATACCAATGTGGACTTTCTTCAAGTTTTGTTAATTCAAGTAGATGTTAAACATGTTTGACTTTTTGATAAAATTGAATTTTGAAGGTAATCCGACCTACAAATAGGGAAAAGAGATAAAAACAGTAGTAAATCAATGTATATTGTATAAAATCAACTCAATAGAATGTACGAAAAGAAGAAGAAAACTTTATTTTACAAACTAATTTTAAAAATGAGACCTGAAATTCAGAAGTTCTAAATCAGGTACAGAATTGTTTTTAAAACATTGGATTTTCACAGGGTTCTCTCTTTACATTGAAAGTGGTTTTATTAACATAGAAAATTAAATACACTTTAATTTGAGAAAAGATGCACTAATGTTTGAAATTTGGTACACTGAAATGAATTTCACCAATATATCAGCAATATTATTTTGGTAGTCGACATGCTTCACTCGAGTCACAGCTAATCAAATTCATTTCTTGTTGAGGAAGAATTGCATAGTTTCCTTGACTTGAGTGGGGAAGTAGTTCTGAGTCATGGCTTGCTGTAAAGCAGCCCTGCATCCATGGGTATTGTACGTTATTTTGAACGACTTGTCTTCGCTCTGAAAAAATAAAGAAATATTTCAATAAGATTAGAAAAAAATACTTTATACAGTAAATGCAAAGGTACAGTATTATTATTTTCAAAAGATGAACCATGGTATTGAACATAGATAATATAACTTGTTCAGGTAAAACTAAAAGTGATTGAACTCTCATATTATTTATTACAGTTGATTTGTCATTTTTTGTATCTGTGTTCATATTGGGCCCGTTCTGTGTACATGGAATGTGGTAAATTGTCCGATTCACAATTTACCAGGTAAAAAGTTCCGCGTTCCATGGGAAGAGTTTTGACAGATTCTGTACCCAGTTCCAGTTCCAGTTCCAAAATCCTGCCCCACAGTCGAAGCGTGGCAAATTGTCCGACCTGGTACAGTTCCAACTATCTGAGCTCTCATTGGTCGATTATTGTAGTCTGCTTGCTTCTCTGCGCATGCGCTGATAGTTTGTTTCTTTACCATAGAATACATAACCAACAATTATTATGATGTTTGATAACCATTCATTAAATGAATTTTTCTCTATAGAAAATTTGAGAGTAATGGAATAGATGAAATGCACACTTTTCTAGACGGTAAGTTTGTAAAACAGCCTTTCTTCATTCACGCAGCTAGTAAACGACACATTTTCGTGTAAAACAACTTTATATCTGCGCGCCAAAAGCTTGAACCAACGATTTTGAAATGGCGTTGCATGGGAACATTTTGCACTAGTCACGTGATGGAACAATTTACGATTGAAACTGAAACAATTTACTGTACACAGAACGTACACAATATCTCCGTATCTTTTGTATTGTGTTTGTATTTTTTGCTAACGACGTGGTTAGAAGTGGTAGAGTGGACATTCTGTCTAAACTTCGCCACG
Source organism: Nilaparvata lugens (assembly GCF_014356525.2). NCBI lineage: Eukaryota > Metazoa > Arthropoda > Insecta > Hemiptera > Delphacidae > Nilaparvata > Nilaparvata lugens. Next base: position 14,902,320 of record NC_052505.1, on the reverse strand, counting down.
TCATCGAATAGAAAAGTCATTCTAATTCTTCTATAATCTTGTCACCTTTGATTACTTACTCTCTCATTACTCTTCTGATTTCTGTAAAAATGGATGTTTCATTGATTGATTGAGTACTTTATTTATGTAGATTACAATATACTGGCTTATACAATTATATACAATAGCTTACAATACATTTGTGGTATTTGATGTGTGGTATGAAAAAAAAACAAATTAGAATCAAAGCAATAATATCGAACTGACTATGAAGGAAATATAAACAGTTAAACCAAGCAAGGAAATGGGAAAGAGGAATCATATCCAACAGTGCAGTGAAGTGATTTTTGAATGTTTCAATAGATTGAGTAATAGTGGCTCTTGAAAATCAGTGGTAGCTTCTAGCTTCAATTTCTATCTTCTGTAGATCTTCCTAACGTATTATTAGGTTTTGTTGAAAAAACTACAATTACGGCTTCTGTTATGTGATCAACTTGTTGAGAATGTTTATAAAACCATTCATTACCATAGATACAATATTAATTAGTATTACAAGTATAGAAATAAGAAGAAGATTGTAAATTTTTCAACATTTCTAATCATTTGATTAATATACATACTTCAATTATTTACATAATATATTTGTTGGAATGTTGCTCACGGGTAACAGTAATTTTTTCCGATATTGACAAAATATTTTATTTTACAGTTAAAACTCCATATCGGGTGAATTCAACAAGGTCTATAGAGGTCAGGGTCACGACAACAATGCTAAGTTCGAAGCGAGACAAAATATGTATTCCATATTAAAATATACTACACTATAATTATATACTATAATATTATACTAGATTCTATTATTTATGCTAATAACACGTTAGCTTTTCATCAACTCAGGTTGGCAGCAAGAAAACAAACTTTTCAACAAGCAACAAAAATGGCCGCGTGTCCAGACCTCTTTCTATAAACCTTGGGTGAATTTGCCTACAGATACTATTGCCATACCCACATTCAAACCAGATTTGTGATCTCAAAAGGCCAATTCTGATTCTAAAATAAAGTACGCAATCCATAAACCTGAGGTTGTGGTTGCAAGATGGCAACGCTTTTTAATAAAGCTGTTATTATAACATGATTATTTGAATTTAAATGATGGTAATGACCTTCATTAATCCGAGATGCACTAGTAGAGTGTTGCTGACAAGTGAGAAATCATTGTTGGTTTTGGACCAGTTGCAGAGGTGTTGATATAAGTGATCACTACACGTTAGAGCTGCCTTGTCCACTTCTGAACCATTACCAGCACCCACCAATGCTGACACTTTCATTATGGCTGACAGCATCGCTTCTAGCAAGTCAGATTCCGGAGTCTTCTGTAAAAATAGAAACACATTTGTTGAAGCCCAATTCAATTTCAATTCATATTGATTAAAAATAAAATTTCAATAAAACACCAGTACTTTGAAACCCCTCTAGCTATTGGCTATTTGAAGAATATTTAAAAAATCAGAATTACTACGATATATTAAAAATCTGGTGTGGCGCACTCACACAACTTTCCTTGCCGTTATGAAAATAATTGATCACCTGACGCTAGTGTTCACGCACATCTCAAGTCTACTATTCAAAGATCTGATCCAGCTGGTGACAGGACAATAACGCTGGAGACATACGAGGTCTGCTATCACCTCATAGTGAATGATTTAATAGAATCAACAGTTTGTAATTGAATAATCACATTTTCTCGCATTTTGAGCTTATTTTCAATTTAAGGTGAAAATGTTACTGAACATTAATTGTAGAGATTTTTAAATTATTTGTTTAAATTGTATCTGAAGCCTGATAATTGAGAATCTAAAATCAAACTTTGCATAGATGTGGCGGAGCTCCTGAAATTTTTACAGATATGGGACTTGTGGCAGTTGATAGAGCTTATCAATGACTTTTTTAGGTATAAATTTGATCAAAATCGTTGGAGCCGTTTTCGAGAGAATAGCGAAAAAACCCTGTTTTTGACAACATTTTCTCCATTTAAGCCGCCATCTTTAATAGCATTTTATCGAAATTGTTCGTGTCGGATCCTTATAGTGTAAGGACCTTAAGTTCCAAATTTCAAGTCATTCCGTTAATTGGGAGATGAGATATCGTGTACACAGACACACACACACTCATACACACACACACACACACACACACATACATACCAATACCCAAATACCACTTTTTGGACTCAGGGAACCTTGAAACGTGTAGAAATTTGGGTACTTAAATTTTTTTCGGAAAGCAATACTTTTCTTACCTATGGTAATAGAGCAAGGAAAGTGAAAATGTATAAAAGATCTTAATTATTCGATGAAATTATTCATAATAAATCAGTTTGGAAATTGACATTAACTGAAACCTCTACAAAAATTCAAGTGGAATAGTTATTTTGGAGTCTTCTGCTTCTTCTCACTTTTTTCCACTCAGTTGGGGTCGGCGATTCGAGTCAGTCTCTTCCAGGAGTCTCGGTCATGGGCTTCGTTATTTTAAAGTGTATCTCCTTTATTAAAACTCATACTGTATTAAGAAAAAATAATAGAAAACTTAAACGCATCTTGTTTTCACGCCGCTTAAATTCCCGCAAATGGGCAGCATTCAGTGTAATTGAAGTGTGCAAAACGAGCTTGTTTTCAAGGTGCAGCTTCAAGGTTACCATGTGTATGTTTTTGGAGCTCATTCTTTATATCTATATTTCACATATTTATTCTTTATTTATTCTTCTTACAATGGAGCACAGATCGTTAGAGAAAAAACTAAGAATACCTTGTACTACTTCTCTCCCAAATTTAGGTAACATTCCCTGGTAAAAAGCAGCTAGTATTCGCGCGCGTGAAAATATGCTCGTATGGCCATACTCTAGCAGGTTTACAAGCGGCGTGAAAAACAAGCTGCGTTCGCGCGTGATAAAATGCTTGTAGAACTAGACAGAGTTAGGCAGGGCATCTAAGTATAGTGAAGCCCACGTTATAATGGCAGTGGAGAAAGCGTTGCCGATTCTCTGCCTTGCCATGGCTTCTATAGAGGATATCTGATACCGGTATATCTAATGTTAACTGTTCATTCTTGCTTAAAATGATCAATTGTATTTTATTCGTCAGGAATATATATTTTCAATGATTACATAATAAATTTCCATAATTGATATTAAATATTTTGTTAATAAATTATATTTCTACATTGTTGAAAAGCGATGTGGCAACGTTGCGGAGCAAGGATAGCGCTATCTGCTTTGTCAAATGATAAACAAGGGTAGCAACACCTTTGTAGCGTGGACCTTGCTAGAGATGGCTGTGACTAAACATAATTAGCTGAACTCAACCACGAATTATTGGTAACTGTTACTTCAGTAGGATAAAAAAGGATTGATAAAAAAATAAAATTATAATTACATAAATAAAAGGGGAATAATAGCAGAAAATTAATGAAAAATGTTCACACTTACTTTGACTTCATCCAATATTAGAGAATTTCTCCTTGTACCGAGAGATAGGAAATTATGTACAGTTGGTGTTTTGAGAAAATCAGAAACGGTAACCTAGAAATATACATAACAATAAATTTTCATTATCATTTGCTTCAAATAATAATAATAATAATAATAATAATAATAATAATAATAATAGCTAATATCAGTAATTCAATTACTTTATTGTCTAGCAGTTGATTTGTATATACTAGGTGCACGTCAAACTGTCGATAAGGTGTCCCCCAGGGTTCAATACTTGGTCCACTGTTGTTTATCATTTACATAAATGATTTGTCAGGTGTGATAAGGAACTGCTGTGATCAAACCCAACCCTATCTTTTTGCCGATGACCTGGGCTTATTGGTGAATGGGACAGGAAAACAAAATGTTGACACAGTTGTTGAATTGAGCACATCAAATATAATGGATTGGTGTGCTTCAAACAATTTGTGTCTCAACCTCCTGAAAACCTGTGACCTACAGTTTAGCTTCAACCCTAGGTTTACTGGCACAGATTCCCTCAAATTCCTGGGTATCATGCTTGACTCGAATTTAAATTGGAAAAAACACATTGATTATACAGCTGGTAAACTAAGTAAGGGTTTGTTTGTCCTACGTAGATTAACTCACATAGTTAATCATGAAGTTTTAATGAGTGTCTTTTATGCTCACGTCCATAGCCATTTAGCCTATGGGATTCAGCTCTGGGGAAATTGTTCGGCATCTATTAAACTTTTCAGACTCCAGAAGAAGGGCATTCGAATAATTTGTCAGGCACCACCCCTAGCAACATGTAGGCCGCTTTTTCGTAAACTAGGCGTCTTGACTCTCCCATCTTTATATGTTTTTACTTGTCTGATGTACATGAAAAAAAACCTTAATGAATATAGTCGAAATGGTGACATACATAATTATCATACCAGAGGAAGGTTGAATCTCAGAATTGATTCTCACCAATATGCGAGTACCCATAGGAATTGGAGAAACATGTCCATTAAGCTATTCAATGAGCTTGCCCCTGAAGTAAGACTGTTGAGTACCTCACTATTCAAGTCACACATAAAAGGCTTACTTACAGAAAGATGTCTTTATTCTGTTGGAGAATTTTTTGAATAGCTTCAGTGTTCATCTGTTTAACTGTAACAGCTTTGTTGTGACTTGTGTTGGATCCTGTTTTAATACCTGCTATTTATCAATTGCTGTTGTTAATTACTATTTGCCAATTTAGTTGTAAATTTTTTTTTTTTACAAAAATACTACCTTGACTAAATTATTATTTTAAAAATATTTTGACTGTTTTTAATTTTATTGTATATTGACGTTTGTTACAACACTTTGTGTTTTATGACAATAAAGGATTATTGATTGATTGATATTAACAGTAATGGACGGCTATATATAAAATCTGTTATAATTAAAATAAAACAATGATGACGTCACCTCTCTTGAGCAGGAGGAAAGTAAATTGATTAACATTCACTGGGTGATACTACAGTAACTATATTACTATATAATATAGTATACTACCATAGCCACCTCTAATACAAGGCCACGGCCTACGATATTGCAACGTCGCAGCGTAGGCCTAGAATCTAATACATGATTGGATCAGCTGGTATTTTTTCAAATCTTTTTCACCAATCATGTATTAGATTGTAGGTCTACACTGCGACGTTGCAATATCGTGGGCCGGGGCCTTGTATTAGAGGTGGCTATGATACTACTCTACTATATATATAGTTACTGTATGTGATTCTGGTTAAGCCAGAGTGTGCTTTAGGGTATGATCACATTTGATGCGTGTATGTGCAAGTTCACGTGTGGTCATGAATTACCAAGCGTGCAGATGATAAAAAAATTCTGGATAGAGCATTAGGAACACACACTGAACGCGTGCAATTGCTGGTTGCGTTCAGTGTGAGCAGCTACAGACAAGTCACAACGTGTTTCAGTGGCTGTTTCCAGATTTTGTTTTTCGACTCATGCATGATCTGACGAGCACTTGCACATACACACATCCAATGTGATCATACCCATAAGGTTGGGATAGGCTTGAAATGGCAACTTATCAAGTATTTGGTCACAATGTTACCTAACTTCCCCTGATGTTCAAACAACACATTTCTAAAGTTTTTCTAAATTACAACCTCAAAAGATTATGCTCGAAGACTTTCGCTGTGTTGACTCAACAATGTATGACGTATCAATCATGCATGTCCTACCTTTCGTGGCCAGTCTAATACGTATAAAACAAGAAATAAAATTATTGTGGCCAGATCATAATTGATGATATATTGTTCGTCAAAAGTGGAGAGTGACGTTATCATCGTATAATATTATAATCGAAAAAGTGCTCTCCCAAATACTTGATCAACTTTGAATTTGAAATATCACGAAAATTCTTATTAGAAACCTTCACCGATGTTCAAACGACAAATTCCCATGGTTTTATCCCGATCGGTCAAATAGGGAAAAATGTCAACCCAAACAAGGAAGGAATTTTTCCATATCAAATCAATTTATTGCCACAGACAATTTGTATCGGCCACGCCAATATAACAACTATATTAGAGATCATACATCATAAGCAATTACCTAAACATCTAGATAGACTCCATGACGACATTGAAATATTCATCTACACTATAAAACAATTTTTTTTTTGAAAAATCCCCTGAGCGTCAAACCTCGAATATTTGATGGTAAATGGTTATAAAACTTTATTGAAAAGGCCTTACAACTCATATGGCTGGATTTGTAGGAGCAGTAGTCTACTCATTCCTCAGATTCGATTTATTCCTTGTGTTATAAGAATGAATGTTGTCAAGAGTTGAGAATAATAATGTAGATTTGACTTTACAAAAAGCAGACAATTAAACATAAAAATACAAGGTAAGCTCATGACTCCCAATCTAATGAACAACGGTTTACAGTGAATTAAAGGAGGAACATTACAAATCGTTCTAATAGCTCTTTTTTGTAATACAAATAAAGATTGAGAATGGCTGTCATTCGCCCATAATATATTGCCATAAAGAAGATGAGAATGAACATAACTATAATAAACATTTAATAATATTTTCAAAGATACTATTTCCTTTAACTTTCTTAACATAAAAATACCTTTGGTAACTTTTGGAATAGTGTACTCTACATGACGATTCCACTTCAAATTACTCTGAATAAATATACCCAAAATTTTTACTGAGTGCACTGTACTGAAGTTGCTGTATGAAACACAAAATTTACTGTGAATTTATATCATGCTTTATGAGTAGTAGAGTTGGCAAATCATATCAATTTACTTGTGCGATAAGATAGCAGTAAATTAACCTTAAATGGAATTGAGAGAAAATAAAGAATAATTAATGAATTGTAGTACAAACCTGCGTTGCATTCGAAGGGCTGAAAGGTTTAATAAGAGTAGCATTACTTTTTTGAACATTCACTTGTTCAGTAACACTCTTATTACTTTGATTGGCTTCGGCTTCACTACCATTTTCCTCTTCCTCCTCCTCCTCTTCTTCTTCATCCTCCTCCTCCTCTTCCTCCTCATCGTCATCATCATCTTCATCGCCTTCGTCATCTCTAAACAAATAAATAGATAAGTATAAATTTATATCCAATAATATTAGAATAGAAAGAATTCTTTATTATAATCATAAAAATTTTCCTCAAACAGAGAAGGGAAAGCACATTTAAATGAAACTGGTGTAAAACTCCAACAAACAGTTTGTTGACCGAGCGAAGTGAGGTCTAAGATTCAAGTCGGTTTTGCATTTCTCTTTAGGTTTGTATGTTTGTTGCACATTTACGGTAAAACGCGGCAATAGACTTTCATGAAATTTGACAGGAATGTTCCTTTTTGAATTGCTGTCGATGTATATGTAAAGTTTTTTGAAATGTTGCATTTCAAGGATAGTATGAAAGGAAAAGGAATTTCCTTCATACTCCAATATTACTGTAAAAATCAGACTATAGAATAATTATTCATAATTAATCAGCTATCGAGTGGATACATTAATTAATTGCATGAAAGTAACAAAGTATTTTCTCTTGACCTTTCTCTGCTTTCAACTCGGGATGTCCAGTACCGTCTTGTAGGAATTAGCTTTTGGTGATAGTTATTTACAAAAGATGATTAGCATTATTGATACGCCAACCCAATCAGCCAATGGCCGTTTTCACAACGATATCTCGCCTACACGATTATACGGCATAATTTACTGTCATGGACAGTATTAGATGAGGCTGTGGTTTAAAACTGCGCGAGGTCTACATTTCACAGAACTACTAGTAACTTGAAGATCATTAACTTACTCAATGCTTATTGTTGCTGATGTGCACGATGAAAGTCGCTCATGAACTTCAGTCACACCATCTTCGCCAAATTGATTCCGTCCAATATCACATTTGTCAATTCTGTCTTTGATAATAGTGCTTCTGCTAACGCTAGACCACCATTCAATCGAATCTCATTACATGAAACATTTACTTCCTGTTGGCAGAAAATTAAAAGAAAACTTGAAAACTGAATAAATTATTTCAGAAAATTAAATGATACACACTAAAATTTATAAGTAGAATAGATTCTATGAAATAGATTCTATTGGGTTTAAACAAGGTACCGTATATAGAAAGATGTCTGGACACGCGGCCATTTTGCTGCTTGTTGAAAAGTTTACTTGCCGTTGGCCTGAGGTGATGAGCAGCTAACGTGTTATTAGTATAAATAATATAGTCTAGTATAGTGTATTAGTGTAGTACATTTTGATATAATGATATACAGAGTTGTGCAGAAGAAACGCATGTTTTTCGAACAGCCAGTACTCGTCAACGGGAAAGGGTATTGCCCTGGAACGAATGTTGGGAAACAGCATCGTGTGTTCGCTGTTAAGCAGTTTTTTTTTAGAGACAATGAATCTGTAGTCACAATGCAACGCTTTTTCGTCAATATTTTAGAGTTGAGGGTCTAAGTGCAATGCCCGATCGAAATACTGTACTCCGACGGGTTGCAGCGTTTAGGAGTACTAGTTCTGTGATGAAAAAGAAACCACCTGGTCTTCCCAGTTCCCGGAAAATATAGACCGAGTCAGAACGGCAGTTGTTACTAGTTCTAGACGATCGACTCGACGACACTGACTCGGTCTACATTTTCAGGATTTTGAAATTTCATCAACTAATTACAATTGATTCACACCTGCACTCAGGATCTCCTTTGCAGGTTGTTATTAAACTTTATTGTTGATAATAATATAGTGTATGTAAATTATGTATCTATTTTGAAGAGACAATAAATCAGTACATATATTCTGTTTTGTTATACACTAAGGAGAATCTGCATAGTTATCAATTAAGAAATACTGTTCACACTGTTAATACCAGAAACAATAAGATATTTATTCAACACCAAAGATTATCTAAATCTTTAAACAGTTTTGAAGCAGTTGGGCAAAAGGTGTATAATAAGTTACCGCTACACCTCCAACAAACACCCCTAAAACTGTTCAAATTAAAAGAGCACGATTGGCTGGCAAACAATCCTTTTTATAAATTAAGTGACTTTACGAGAGCAGAATCAGCATACCTTAATTCTTATTTGTTAGCACGTATGAACTAGCTGCTTTATTTTGTAATATTGTCAGTGTTATTTGTAATATTTGGAAATGTAATCTAATTATTTCTTTATTAATCTAATTATTAATGTAATCAATATTTCTAAAGTTTTTAATTTATTGTGATTCATTTAGAGTATAAAATCAACCTTCAAAATTCAAATTTTAAATCATCATTTCTAGACCGAAAATCAAGTGACGAAGCAGTGTGTGACTATATAACCTTATCTTTGGACAACATTAACATTTTATCAAAATTTTTGGAGAGAATAGTACAGGCTTAGCCTAGTTTCCTCCAATGTCATAATTGTATTATGATTATAGTATTTTATACAATAAATAATAAAATAAAAATAGCAATGATATAGTAACAATGTGTCTGTCTTTTCAATGTTCTATTTGTGTGACTTTGTCTTGTGCTTTTTTGGCTGGCTGACAATAAAATTGAATTTATTTATTTAAACAGTTTCTTGACCGAGCGAAGTGAGGTCTAAGATTCAAGTCAGTTTTGCATTTCTCTTTAGGTTTGTATGTTTCTATGTTGGTTCCGCATTTACAGCAAAACGCGGCAATAGACTTTCATGAAATTTGACAGGAATGTTCCTTTTTGAATTACTGTTGATGTATATGTAAAGTTTTTTGAAATGTTGCATTTTAAGGATAGTATGAAAGGAAAAGGAATTTCCTTCATACTCCAATATTACTGTAACAATCAGACTATAGAATAATTATTTATAAATAATCAGCGATCGATTGGATACATAGTATTTTTCTTGACCTGGAGTATTTTCTGCTTTCAACTCGGGATGACCAGCACCGTCTTGTAGGAAATTAGCTTTTGGTGATAGTTGTTTACAAAAGATGATTAGCATTATTGATACGCCAACTCAATCAGCCAATGGCCGTTTTCACAACGATATCTCGCCTACACGATTATACGACATAATACTCTGATGGACAGTATTAGATGAAGCTGTGGTTTAAAACTGCGCGAGGTCTACATTTCACAGAACTACTAGTAACTTTAAGATCATTAACTTACTCGATGCTTATTGTTGCTGTCTCGCCTACACGATTATACGACATAATTTACTCTGATGGACAGTATTAGATGAGGCTGTGGTTTAAAACTGCGCGAGGTCTACATTTCACAGAACTACTAGTAACTTGAAGATCATTAACTTACTCGATGCTTATTGTTGCTGATGTGCACGATGAAAGTCGCTCATGAACTTCAGTCACACCATCTTCGCCAAATTGATTTCCGTCCAATATCACATTTGTCAATTCTGTCTTTGATAATAGTGCTTCTGCTAACGCTAGACCACCATTCAATCGAATCTCATTACATGAAACATTTACTTCCTGTTGGCAGAAAATTGAAAGAAAACTTGAAAACTGAATAAATTATTTCAGAAAATCAAATGATACACACTAAAATTTATAAGTAGAATAGATTCTATGAAATGTAATTGGGTTTAGACAAGGTACCGTATATAGAAAGATGTCTGGACACGCGGCCATTTTGTTGCTTGTTGAAAAGTTTACTTGCCGTTGGCCTCAGCTGATGAGCAGCTAACGTGTTATTAGTATCTATATAATAAGAGAGAGTAGGGTTGTGTTTGTTCGTGTGTTCGTTTGTTCGCATCAAAACATGTCAACTTGTGGATTGCATACTGGAAAAACGGGAATGATTTAGATCTCCAAATTTTGAACATAGATTCTAAAAATATCAATCTCGTGCACCTGGAAGACCAAATTTCAATTTTCCTTCTAGATTTTTCATAATTAATGTTCAAAATTCATTAATAGTACATACGATTTTATAAAAAAATCACCAAATCATATGGTGGAATTAAAAATATTATTATACAGGTATACAGGTGTAAAGTAGTATAGGAAAATTATGTTTGACGCATCATCACGTCTGAACTACTGGACTGATTAACTTAACTGATGAAATTTTGCATATAGATTCTTGCTTAACCGGGGATGGTTACAAACCTATTTTAAATTCTTCAATATTTGATTACATCAAGTTTTCAGTTCAGAACATTTCTCTTAAAAGGGTAATTAGAAGATAGGTAAGATTAGGGATCCTTTTCGAATGATAAAAACAGGTTTTCCGTCACACCCAAATTTTTTCCGTCATTTTGGAACCACCACTTTGAATTCAACTTCTTTTTTCGATTGAAAGGTGTTATATGATAGGATTTCCAGAGAAAAGGTATGGTGAAAACCGCACATTGATATCTCAAACCTTTCAAAATTTATTCTCATTTATTTCCTTTATTATAGTATAGAAGATGATAGATAAATGGATGATATATCCATTCATCTATCATCTTCTATACTATAATAGAGGAAAGTACTGACTTAAAGACGTATACACGTGTAGAGGATAGGGAAATTATGTTTGACGCATCATCACGTCTGAACTACTGGACTGATTTACTTGAAATGCAGCTTATAAATTCTTAATCAACCGAGGATTCTTATAGGCCTATTTTCAATTCTTCTGGATTTCATTACGTCAAGTTTTAAAATAGACCCTTGCGAAGCACGGGTTACCTGCTAGTAAATAATATAGTCTAGTATAGTGTATTAGTGTAGTACATTTTGATATAATGATATACAGAGTTGTGCAGAAGAAACGCATGTTTTTCGAACAGCCAGTACTCGTCAACGGGAAAGGGTACGAATGTTGCCAAACAACATCGTGTGTTCGCTGTTAAGCAGTTTTTTTTAGAGACAATGAATCTGTAGTCACAATGCAACGCTTTTTCGTTAATATTTTAGAGTTGAGGGTCTAAGTGCAATGCCCGATCGAAATACTGTACTCCGATGGGTTGCAGCGTTTAGGAGTACTAGTTCTGTGATGAAAAAGAAACCACCTGGTCTTCCCAGTTCCCCGGAAAGTATAGACCGAGTCAGAACGGCAGTTGTTACTAGTTCTAGACGATCGACTCGCAGTGTCGTCGAGTCGATCGTCTAGAACTAGTAACAACTGCCGTTCTGACTCGGTCTATATTTTCCGGGGAACTGGGAAGACCAGGTGGTTTCTTTTTCATCACAGAACTAGTACTCCTAAACGCTGCAACCCATCGGAGTACAGTATTTCGATCGGGCATTGCACCTCGACGCCCAACTCTAAATATTGACGGAAAAGCGTTGCACTGTGACTACAGATTGTTTCTAAAAAAAAACTGCTCAACAGTGAACACACGATGTTGTACGTTCCAACGCTCATAGCAACTGAAATGGCATGGTTCGTCTGCCAACATTCGTTCCAGGGCAATACCCTCTCCCGTTGACGAGTACTGGCTGTTCGAAAAACATGCGTTTCCTCTGCACAACGCTGTATTAAGGGGTTATACATATAGACATATTGTGTTTCGCTCCAAAATTAATGCCGCATCCACATGTTGGTCCAATGAAGACCAATGACGACCAGCGCCAGTGTGTGGATGGGTGGTTCGCCAATGCTGGCTACCGTTGGCCTTCATTGGATTCTGAGCCAAAATGTGGATGCCGCTCAACATTGGTGTCATGACCTCTATCTATAGACATTGGGTTCAGATTTGAACAGGATTCTTCGAATAGTTACTTATACTTCTTGTCCAGGGATCAATATAGAAAATGAAAATAAAATTAATCCGTATGGTCTGGCTGGCTTAGGCCCGGTAACAGACTGTTCACGTCACACCTGATCAATTTCAGAGCGTCCGATGACTTAACGACTGCCAGGCAGCCGGGACCGACGGCTTAACGTGACGATCCGAACACGTATTATGAAAATTATCCCTGTAAAGCTTCGTTAACAGGATAGAGAAGGCGGAATATTACTTTTTTTTAATGTTCAGTTATTTCTATTACTTACTTGACCAATATCCTTAGTTTGTGTAAAATTGGATAGTTGGAAAAATCAATATAACAATGGAAAGATAAAAAATTGATAATAGAATTTAAGAGATGATTATTTACAAATACTCTATATTCATTTTGAAATTTCATCAACTAATTATTTTCAAATTTTCAATTCACTGAAACTGGGTTTTAATCGAACTTTGTTACTAAAAATTAAATAAAAAATTGAAACAGATGGATAATAAATAGATCAATATAACAATGGAAAGATAAAAAATGTATAATATTTAAGAGATGATCTTATTACAAATACTCTATATTCATTTGGAAATTTCATTAACTAATTATTTTCAATTCACTGAAAGTGGTTTTTAATCGAACTTTGTTACTAAAGATTAAATAAAAAATTGAAACAAATGGATAAATAATTCTTTAAAACTTTCAGAGTAGTTGTGAAGGTGATAATATGGAGTCCTTTTATTCAATTCCTTAACCTCTTCATTACAGTAAGGTTGCGGAACTGAAGAGGTTGTAAGATAATTTTATTTTTGTTACCTTATTTGTGTTATTAAGCTTGATCTGTATTGCATGAGTACTTAATATTGAAATTCATTTTCTAGATTTACTTTACTGTATTAGATAGTGACGTTTGTTCGAAACTCATTTTAAAGGAACCTACTCTAGAACATGGTACGCCATGGTGGAGTAGGTCAATTTCCACACAGAAAAAACTAAACATGTAGAGGACACATTATAACAAATTTTTTGTAGGCCTAACTAACTACTATTGTATGTAATTGTAATTTATCTAATATTTTCTGTAATTGATGTAGTAGTTTTCGTTTTTTTGGGAAATAAACATTTATTTATAGGGTATGATCCTTGTGACAAATAAAAATTCTATACTATATTACTTATTAAATTGATCAAATTTATCAAGTAGGCCTATGCATAATTCAATTATTACTCACTTGCAATTTATCGTGTCCCTCAGTTAAAGATTTAGCTATAGCTATAGCACCAGCAGTCTTCAACAGACAGTCGCCCAGGTTGAGGTGGGTGAGCGACTGCAGATTCGGCAACACTTTGGCGAGAGCAACACTGCCTTTTTTACTCACCGTGTTGTCATTCAGATCGACAATTTTCAATTTTTTATTAACCGAAAAAGCAGCTGCCAGTGCAGTTATACCCACATGATAGATTCCATTCTGCGGCATTCTTATTTCTTCTAAACTTTTCAAAGTCTGAAACACGTCAACAACATTAAATAAATTGAAAATTGAGCTATAAAAATAATATCATCAAGCGAAGAAAAGAAAGACAGATTAGAAAATATACCTTCAAAAAAGGTCTTTTGATGTTGAATGAATTGTAGATTCACAGTGGCCAAATGACAATGATCAATTAATCTAGAATTTATTAATTTATTTCATTGACAATCACAAATCATAATTATAATATGATTGGGAGGAGACAACAGGCATAGCCCAAAACTGTCTTCTCCCAAATTATTACAAACAAGAGTTTCAAAAAATAATGAGGTTAAGATTTCACTTTTTACTTCAAAAATGTATGACAACTAGGTTCTAGAATGTATTAAGCAATTATTTCCGTAAAACAATTTAAATTTAATGATAGTTACAGTAAGCAAAACAAACCTCTATACAAACATTGATTTTATAGTGAGAAGTGAGGTTCACGTTATAATGGCAATGGTGAAAGATAGGAGAACAGCGCTGCCGATTCTATGCCTTGTCACTGCCTTCTACAGAGGATAACTGATACCGGTGTATCTGATTTAATACAAACTGTTTATTCTTGTTTAAAATAATCAATTCTATTTTATTCGTCAAGAAAATACATTTTTAATGAGATTTAATATGTTATTTAATTATAAATCTAATGTTAAAAACGATCTGGCAACGTTGCAAAGCTAGAAAAGGATATCGGTATCTGCTTTGTTGAATGATAGACAAGGATAGCAATACCAATGTTAATCAAATACTGCCATTATAACGTGGATCACACTATAGATGAATACAGAGTGCGCAAATGAATATTATCAACTCTAGAATGTATTTAGCAATTATGATCTTTTATTTTAGTTAATTGGTCAATTTGATTTTTAAAAGTAGTGGAGACTGATTTGGGCGTATAATGCCTGTAGTCTCCCTTGTTCTTGTAATAAATTATTGCAGTAGAACAAGAAATAAATGATAGATTCTCTATCAACTTTGCTTATAGATAGTGGCTAATTAGAAACTTTTAGAAAGAAACACCATTTACAGAGAAAGATCAGACATTGACTTGCTTCTGCTGCATACTGTAAACTCACTAAAAAACATACTGTAAACTGTAAACTCAGAACAAACTGTAAACTCCAAATAAAAAACTTACTGAAAATACTTCCGAGAGAGCCTTTGCACCATCGTTTTCCAGACGATTTCTTCCAGCAATAAAAACTTTTAAAGCGAGAGGCTTCCCTAGGTCTTTACTGGACTTGTAACAGGACATCAGTGCATTAGCTAGAAGCTGTAAAATATTGAAACAAAAGAAGCTCGTTACAATTCTCGAACATTATTGTTATGACTGTGTATATTGAACGACTTTGGAAAACTTATTACAGTCATTGTGAAGAAAAACGCTTGAAACAACACAAAGGTTAGCGACCCTCTATTTCCTAGTTATATTAATATATTTCACAACAGATGATAATAGTGTTGAGACTGACATAAAAGCAAAACTAGCTGTCGCGAACCATTGCTATTATGCTCTGACCCAATATTTGAGCTCCAAAACCCTTGGATCTCAAATGTCCCGAGTGAGACACCAATGGTGTCCGGGCTGGTGTCCCAAGTGAGACACCAATGGTGTCCGAACTGGTCTCCCGAGTGCGACACCAGAATAGCCGGCTGGTGTCCTTAGTGTAATGAGTTCAATACGAACTAATAATCCGCGAATCGCTCACTTCCCGTGGTTGACTGGTGTCTTAATGTGAAACGAGCGTAAAACCATTGTAAAAAAGGTAAGTTGTATTGACCCCTCGTATTTTGATTATGACCAAAAGCCTGTACAATCAGGACACAAAATGCTGAGTGTCACCATTTGGAAACACATGCTCTCGACTAGAGTCGAGTCTCTTCTCGACCTGAGTCGCGTAAGTGTGAGTTGAGCCTGAATGTTAATGTTGAATGGTGAATACGATCGAATCAAGAGCTGCGTGATCTGTACCAGAAATGTCGAATTGATGACGAGATAAAAGTGAGGCATTTGAGTTGGTTGGGACACGTTGAGAGGATGAGTGGCTTGTGTAAAAGGTCTTCAGAAACAACACATTAGGGAGAAGGCTGAGGGGATGTCCGCGAAAGCTTTGGCTGGAGGATGTGGTGTGCGATATTAGGAAGCTGAGTGTCATTTTCATTCCATTTTTATTTCACCATCTACATCACAAGGATGAGAGGCAGGAAGTCGCTACTTGTCAATCACACTCTTCACTGGAAATTCCTGCAGTGAATAGAGTGGATTGTCTAATATTTATTTGTATATCTAGAGTGAAAAGTACTGTTTTCTCTCTCTGAGGGAGAAAAAACATTTTTCACTCGTGATATACACACTATTTTTCCTCCACCTACATTTTTAAAAAACTGCAAATAAAATAATTTTTAAAAACGTACTTGACCAAAGAATGTGTTACAACATAATCTAAAAAGTAAACAGATGGCTAGTAATCACAGTTCTCCGCCGACAGCGCTATCTGTCGGCAAAAGTTGTAACAACAATGGCCGCTACAACTACAGCTATGATGAAGTTCCCGTTTCAAATTTGATTAGTTAATGAGGAATAATTCGTTGGCTGGTATTTTGAATAACATCGAATAAAAAAATTATACATTTTTTTAGTAGTGATATGAAGTTTGTAATAATTTTAGCATACAAACCTAAATTTCATACATTGATCAAATGTCTGGTTGAGGTATTGAATTTAGTTGGTTTAATGACTACTCTATATGCTTCCTCATCTGAGCTTAGACCTTCTAACCTATTTCAAATGTACGTTTTTAAAATAGAGATGCTTCCCATGTTATTTAAATGGATTCAATTTTACGCTCTAGGGAGTTTTCCTGTTTTTCCTCCCGAGAGCGAAAAAGTGACACTTTATTATTATGTTCCAGGGAGTAAAGTAAGCACTTTAGACAGGAGGTGGAGGAAAAATGTATTTTTTTAGAGCTTGCATAAATGGTTTAGGCTGTATTATACCTTTTATATCATGTGGCAGGCAATTGTGAAAGCGAAGACCCTGTGTTTGTGGCTGTCTCTGCGTTTTCAGCAGTCTAACTGTATGGGAGATCGAAATCGTTTGTTCCTCTTGTATAATACCTTTGTTCCTCACCGTTATATACTTTTTTATATATAGAATTGTCTTGTAGATATAGAGGGATACTACTGTAAAAATTCTGTTTTTCTGAAATAAGGTCTGCAGTGAGCATCATATGACAAACAGTTCATAATCCTTATTGATTTCTTTTGCCAGATCAGTATTTGTCCTATGTATGTGTGCGGTGCGCTTCCCCAGGCTATTATGCCAAAACTGATAGAATAGAATCGCTGCTTTTATTTTTACCTAGGAGGGTGGAGTTAGGGCGCAGCCGACCTTCTCTTACACTCAACCCTCTGATGTGAGAAGCAAAGAGTGAAAGATAGGCTATCATTGCAGTGATTTTATCTGCTATACTTCTTATCCCATAGAGTGATGTGGATAATTTTCTATATAGTGATTCAATGTGCTCCTGCCATGTTAAGTTTCTATCTAATATTATGCCCAGGAATCTTGCTGAACCCAAAACCTCCTCCTCAGTATTCAACTAGCTCCCAGCATTCATGATGGTCTTGCATTTGTTTGAAAGTTTACATGTCAGGGGATGGAGACGGAAGGCTGCCGATAGAGACAAATGCAAATGGAGAGGCTTTGAAGGCGTTCAATGATCTAAATGAGCTATGTAGCGACAAAGAGTAAGTATTTACACATTGAAAAAGTCGTTACATGGATCAAAAATGGAAAAAGTGATGATTATAATTTAACGTTTTGACAGAGCTACTCGGACTAGTGCTAGATGAAGTAATCTAACAAATGATGAAGGTTAGTAGTACTCAACAAATGATGTTAGTAGTATTTAACAAACGATAAGGATAAATAATGATTTCCTCACCTTGCCACCGGTAATTCCCAAACCATTGTTGTTGAGCCTCAATATTTCTAAAGCAAAACAGCATTTACTTTTCAAAAGAGAAGCAAGGCCTTCAACTCCGATTGGGCCAAAGGCGTTGTCACTCAGGTCCAGTTCAACTAGATTGGCATTAGACAACATGAGACCACTTCCAAGAAATCTCTGAAAAATAAATATTATCAATACAACATGACATTTATGAACTGCATAATAATTGCACTAGATAGGTTATAAAGTAACAGTGGATCTTCGATAATTCTATTCTATGTGAGAATAGATACATTCATACTGGAACCTACCACAAGAATTTCGGATTAATGTAGATAAATCAATTTCTTCCAAAATTTCAGATTAATGTAGATAAATTAATCATTTAGACAAGAATTTGGAAAAGAGAATTCTAAAGAAGATAATGATATTTCAAGCTTAAACGTGGTGAGGTGGAAAATTGTACATTGTGTAGCATGAGACAAAAATATATAGAGCTAGTCAAAAAATAAAATTATACACTAATCTAGGAATAAACCTTACATAAAACAGAAATTCAAATATTTACCAGAGCTTCAGGTATTTCCTCCTTCATTCTTCCGGTAAACATATCCTTCCATAATGCTCTTTTGAATTCTGGATGTGACTCCAAGGCTTTACCTATGCCTTTAGCTGCATCTACTCCCAATGTGTTTCCTTCTAAATTCAAGTAACTCAGATTTTTACAATCTAATATTGCTTTCACTACCTCCGCAGCTGAAAAAACAAACACAACATTCACCTTATTTGAAAAATATCAGTTCTCTATATACAGTAATCCAACACATATATTTATTTAATTTTTGATTTGAAAGGAGTCTTGCACTTTCCTTCTCCTTTTCATTTCTTTTTTCTAAAATTATTTTCTGTACTTTCTCTTTTAATACATTACTCGTTTGTATTTTGTTTTGTTTATTATTGTAGTTTATCTTTTGGCACACTCTCAAGCCCGGTTGCAAGTCTGTTAAATTTTAACGGTGATTAAATGACGGTTGAATGTCACTAGAAGCAATCAGAGGAGCAGAAATCGGCTTATCACAGACTTCAGAACAACCGGGCCTTAAGGCTGTGCAAAGGCTAAAAATAAACTTCCTACTGATGATATTTTTCAAAGTTTTTCGATTTGTATAGATCATCAAGATATCAAAACAAAAAGGTTTTTTCAGGAAAACATTTTTTCCGATAGTTAATTTTTGAGATATGAGCGGCTAAAGTTTAAATTTTCGGGACAGAACATTTCAAATTCGGTAAGAGATAAATCCATGAGATTCGAAGGATAAATTCATCATGGTATTGTTGATCTAGTAAAACAAAAATTTTCTTAAAATATCAATTTTTGATTAAGTTATTCAAATTACCAAAAATAACTCAACTAAAAGTTATTTTTGGTAAATTGAATAGCTTTCTCAAAAAATTGATATTTTAAGAAAATTTTTGTTTTACTAGATCAACAATACCATGAAGAATTTATCCTTCGAATCTCATGGATTTATCTCTTTTAGTGAATAACTTAATCAAAAATTGATATTTTAAGAAAATTTTTGTTTTACTAGATCAACAATACCATGATGAATTTATCCTTCAAATCTCATGGATTTATCTCTTACCGAATTTGAAATGTTCTGTCCCGAAAATTTAAATTTTAGCCGCTCATATCTCAAAAATTGACTATCGGAAAAAAAGTTTTCCTGAGAAAACTTTTTTATTTTGATAGCTTGATGATATACAAATCGAAAAACTTTGAAAAATATCACCAGTAGGAAGTTTATTTTTAGCCTTTGCACAGCCTTAATGTTTTTGCCTGCGTACAAGAATTTCCTTTCGGGTATTCTATTTGTTAATTGAATATTGGCAATGCTCAATAAATATGATGAGTAATAAGAGGGAATACAATGGACATTATTTGGAATTTGTCCTACCATCTTCCTCCTTGTCCAACTTCAATGATTTTCCTGCAAAGCTGACACCACCGTCCAAAGTCTCTATCTTTGTTCCAGCCAGCAAGCCAGTGATGACATCTAAATCTTCTGCTTTATGAGACATCTTTCAAACCCTGTGTTTTCCTGAGAAAACTTTTTCATTTTGATAGCTTGATGATATACAAATCGAAAAACTTTGAAAAATATCACCAGTAGGAAGTTTATTTTTAGCCTTTGCACAGCCTTAATGTTTTGCCTGCGTACAAGAATTTCCTTTCGGGTATTCTATTTGTTAATTGAATATTGGCAATGCTCAATAAATATGATGAGTAATAAGAGGGAATACAATGGACATTATTTGGAATTTGTCCTACCATCTTCCTCCTTGTCCAACTTCAATGATTTTCCTGCAAAGCTGACACCACCGTCCAAAGTCTCTATCTTTGTTCCAGCCAGCAAGCCAGTGATGACATCTAAATCTTCTGCTTTATGAGACATCTTTCAAACCCTGAAAAAATCCAATATTAGCCAAGTTGGAATTGATCACAAAATAGAATGATCTTTAATACTTGAGAAAACATTTTGAATTGATGTAAATTAATTTATTATCATCATTTTATACGTACAAAAGGTCTAGTTTTATCACATTTTCTATTCCCAACCATCATAATATACTCAAAATATCCAAAAAGTGAATCAGAGATGAATTTCAATTTTTGTATTTTTAATTATGAAAATACAATCAAGCTTTATTGTAATTGATAAATTAGTGTTCTTGTTGTTTGACTTTTACAATGACGCCATGGATCTAACAAGTGTGGGAAATAAATGAAGAAGTTTTCAGGAAGTTCTAACCGAACTGTGAAATGTGAGAATTTCAAGATTAATGAAGAGAAGCCGGCAGTGATCCCTTAAGTCGGCGAATTAAAATATCCTCAGAGCCGTCTTCTGTAAAAGTAGCACATCGTGGAAGGCCGGTGCATGACCCAATAATAGTAAGCCAAAGATAATGTGGCTCTGATTAATAATATTGTTACTGAAACTGATAGAGTAACGTCATTGGTGCGCAGAGGATGAGCTATGACAGCGTCATTGAAATTATCAGGAAAGGGTTGAAAAAGAATTCGAAAAATACCTGTTTTATGGATATACCTCTAACACTGACTGCTGAGACTAGAACTTGTCCAAATGCTGCACCAGTTACTTACCTGTGCTTCATTTTAATACCTTCTGCTTCATCCTTTACCTACACTTTTGGGATTGATGGCGTCAAAGAATTCACTTTCAAAGCACATCATAACACAACAACTATTCAGATGGCAGATAAAACAATGACTACTTTAAAAAAATCAAATCATAACTTCATTAACATTATATTATGTATTATCACAAAGCAGAAACTCTATAACTGGCATGTGAATGGTGAAGACGTCTCCTGGTGACATCCAGCAGCTCGCGATGCCTGGTGTTGTGGTGGATGTCACTACAGGTAGCCAGAGTATTCTGTATCCTCTTGACATACACCAAGCACAGAAGGATGTAATGGCTGAAGACCGTTAGCACACCAAGACGAGCAAAGATGGGCTTGTAGTGCGCAAGATGGTCGCTGCCTGTTATAATTCTTACAGACCTCTTTGAGCAATCCATAGGTTATGTGGTAATGGAAGAGCGTGTGATACATCATTATAATGTACTTTTCAGTCACCAGGCCCCTCATCCTGAGCAGCAGAACGAAAATGCGGGAGAGTCAGGTGTTTACCCGCTGTATATGACTGTTTCAGTAGTTTGAAATCCAAGACAAAGTCCAGCAGCTTTACTGGATTCTGAGGGTCACCCAGTTCTCGTGACAAGCTGCAGATGATCCTTTAGGTTTTGTTCTCATTCAGCTGGAATCGATTAGCCAGGAACCATGTAGTGGCATATCGAAGATGCTCCGCAGATGCCTCCAAAACCCGCTTAAGCTCTGCACCCGATGACAGTAGAGATGCTTCATCCGCAAACATCAGAGAGAAACCGTGGTCGTCGAGGTAATATATCATCACTAGGAACAGCGTTCATAACAAGCTAAGCTGGGAGCAGCATACATACAAAGTATGTACATAGCTATATGGAATTATTCAACTATTATGAAATATTAGAAACAAACTCAGCATTCAGCATCTGTTGATGCTATTATACCACTCAGTTTTTAACAGACACATCCAGTATTGCATTCTGCTCAGAGGACATGAGCTCTGTGGACAACTTGTTCTACGAGCATTGACATAAAGTGATTTTGATGCCCACTGCAGGCCAATCTTCCGTCGTCTCGGCCTACACACAGTCTATGGACGCATCACTCCTCTATATGAAGACTAATCAGGCATCCTTCACCGTGAGAGGTCAAATTCATGCATACAGAACTAAAAGTAGAGCGAATATCAAAGTAACTAAATGTAGTAGAGTTTCCAAAGAAGTAAAGGACCGTTCCCCTACACTGGCAATGAAGATTTTCATTGAAATATATGTATCTTTTCAGACTGCAAGGTATAACAGTTTCAAATATGTAGTCTCACAGTGACTTATCAATGAAGGTTATTACAGCGTGAGTGGCTTTCTAAGGTTATCCTGTGTAACGCCATCTGATTTTGCCAATCATATAGTGAAGTCATAATAATCATTGGTGCGCACAGGATGTGCTATGACTAAGACTGCGTCATTGAAATTCTCAGGAGAAGGGTTGGAAAAGAATTCGAAAAATACCAGTTTTATGGATATGCCTCTAACACTGACTGCTGAGACTAGAACTTGTCCAAATGCTGCACCAGTTACTCTCCTGTACTTCATTTTAATACCTTCTGCTTCATCCTTTACCCACACTTTTGGGATCAATGGCGTCATAGAATTCACTTTCAAAGCACATCATAACACAACAACTATTCAGATGGCAGATAAAACAATGACTACTTAAAAAAATCAAATCATAACTCATAACTTCATTAACATTATAATATGCATTATCACAAAGCAGAAACTCTATAACTGACATGTGAATGGTGGAGACGTCTCCTGGGGACAACCAGCAGCTCGCGATGGCTGGTGTTGTGGTGGATGTCACTACGGGTAGCCAGAGTATTCTGTATCCTCTTGACATACACCAAGCACAGAAGGATGTAATGGCTGAAGACCGTTAACACACCAAGGCGAGCAAAGATGGGCTTGTAGTGCGCAAGATGGTCGCTGCCTGTTATAATTCTTACAGACCTCTTTGAGCAATCCATAGGTTATGTGGTAATGGAAGAGCGTGTGATACATCATTATAATGTACTTTTCAGTCACCAGGCCCCTCATCCTGAGCAGCAGAACGAAAATGCGGGAGAGTCAGGTGTTTACCCGCTGTATATGACTGTTTCAGTAGTTTGAAATCCAAGACAAAGTCCAGCAGCTTTACTGGATTCTGAGGGTCACCCAGTTCTCGTGACAAGCTGCAGATGATCCTTTAGGTTTTGTTCTCATTCAGCTGGAATCGATTAGCCAGGAACCATGTAGTGGCATATCGAAGATGCTCCGCAGATGCCTCCAAAACCCGCTTAAGCTCTGCACCCGATGACAGTAGAGATGCTTCATCCGCAAACATCAGAGAGAAACCGTGGTCGTCGAGGTAATATATCATCACTAGGAACAGCGTTCATAACAAGCTAAGCTGGGAGCAGCATACATACAAAGTATGTACATAGCTATATAGAGTTATTCAACTATTATGAAATATTAGAAACAAACTCAGCATTCAGCATCTGTTGATGCTATTATACCACTCAGTTTTTAACAGACACATCCAGTATTGCATTCTGCTCAGAGGACATTGAGCTCATGTGGACAACTTGTTCTACGAGCATTGACATAGAGTGATTTTGATGCCCACTGCAGGCCAATCTTCCGTCGTCTGGGCCTACATACAGTCTATGGACGCATCACTCTTCTATATGAAGACTAATCACGCATCCTTCACCGTGAGAGGTCAAATTCATGCATACAGAACTAAAAGTAGAGCAAATATCAAAGTAACTAAATATAGTAGAATTTCCAAAGTAAAGGACCGTTTCCCTACACTGGCAATGAAGATTTTCATTGAAATATATGCATCTTTTCAGACTGCATGGTACAACAGTTTCAAATATGTAGTCTCACAGTGACTTATCAATGAAGGTTATTACAGTGTGAGTGGCTTTCTAAGGTTATCCTGTGTAACGCCACCTGATTTTGCCAATCAAGTGACATTTTTTGTCAAGTATAGAATATTTAGTGTTTATGATGATGCCTGGGAATTGATCGAGTGATTGGAAAATGTCTGCGGAATTTAAGAGAGTGGGGGTGAGACATTGGGCTTTGAGGAAGACACCCCTCCGATAACGGAACAATATGTGAATAGTAGATAAATAAAAACTTCTTCAAAGAAATTTGGTTTGCAGGTGTGCACTATTATTTTAAACCTTATGTAGGCCTATCGTTTTCATTGGAACAGTATATTACGTTACATAAAAAACTTTTTTCGGTGTGCACCGCGACCAAGTTATTTCTAAAATAACAAGGACATGCTGTCATGCTGGATTGACTGCAGAACAAAAAATAAATTGTTCAAATCTTTGCAGATGATGATTCTGAAGAATTGTGGAATAAAAATAGTTTTAAATACCCGTGTAGAATTGAAGTATAAGATATATAAGTTTAATTTTACCATAGCAAATAAACAAAAGTTTAGTAAACCTTGCCTACACCTAGGCCTCCAGGTGCATCAAAGAATTGTCTAGTAACTAAATTAGTAAGAACAAAATTAAGTTGAAAATAATAACTTATCAAGTTAAAAATACATATCCAAGATAAAGTATGCCAAGATAGGCCTAATGACAATATTTTAGATATCAAAATAGACTTGACCGTTAAATAAAGAGGTTAGTTGAGCATGAACACATACATACAATAATTATGTGTTTTCTTAAAATTTTGAGAAGACAATAAATTTTTATAAACTTACCTCAATTCATTCAAGGTTAAATTACAATTTAAATTCAGAAGATAATCATATAAAATTGTAAATATTATCAAAGACGTTTTTCTTGGTTAATTTTGGCTACAATACAAATATACGAAAATTCAAAATGGCCACACAACACATGTGAAATTGACGCGGTACTTGATCAAAAAATCTTTTGAAAAAACATTTTCACATCAATATTTAAAAAATCACTGTCAAATTTTTTCAAAGTGAACTTTCTAAAAGAAGGTTGAGAATTTGTATAACAAATACACAATATCACTCAGAATTTCTCAAAACTCACTAGATTTTTTTCAAGCATATCGTTCAATTCTACGTTAAGATGTTTGACTATGCCTTTATTATCCCGATAGTACACTCACTTGCATACAGAGCTGTTAGTGAGCAGAAAATGAGAGTGGTCATGAGAAACATTGATTGATAATAATTGATTATTGATATTATACAGTTTCCTATCAATCAGCCAGAAAATTAAATTCTTGGAAACATTCTCTGGGTTCA
Organism: Nilaparvata lugens; assembly: GCF_014356525.2. NCBI lineage: Eukaryota > Metazoa > Arthropoda > Insecta > Hemiptera > Delphacidae > Nilaparvata > Nilaparvata lugens. The sequence goes on along the minus strand of NC_052505.1, from coordinate 14,876,648 downwards.
ACAACTCTGGTATGTGGTTGAACATATTTAGCACCAGTAGTTTGAAACTGACTCTCACCTTTGACAAATGACAGCATGACACATTCAAATTCATCCTTCTCCAAGTGTTATGGTGGTGTAATTGCTCTCTTCACTGTAGTGTTGAAATGTTGCTCCTTAGTCCTCACATATAGTAGTAAAGCCAGGATCTACCACTGAATTTGGTACCAGGATGTATGTTCTGTGTAGATGCCCAATCTGCAGAAGATTGGCTGGCAATGTGCATCATGCTATATCCTATATGTGATGAGCTTTCTCTGTCCCGGGGTGAGTGTCTCCAGCAGATCAGAATCCCATATAGTATAATATGGCTTCGAAAAACTTCATGCTAAGACAATAATACCAAAAATGTGTTCTCAGCATACCTCTCAACTTCCTGAAAATATGTATGTGACTCTTGACAGCTTCTTGCACACCCCAAGAAGATAATATTCCCATGTCAACTTTAAACCAATATTGAAACAAAGGAGGATGACAGGTGCCCAGTTAAGATTCATGCTGTCTGCTGCCAAGAGTACACATTATTATTATTAGCATATGGCTTTGAATGGTGAGAAGACCCAAGGGTAGTTCCACCTCGCCGTATATAGTCCAAAAGTTCCCTAATGGGAAACCGAACACCAAGGTTATAGTGAGCACAATACTTTAAATTTTCACTTTTCAGAATTCACATGACTTCTTGGGTCTTTCCTCCATTAAAGAGCAGCTCAATTGCTGAGAATCAGTCCCTGGCCTCAGAGCAGAGTTGCTGTAAGGACTGGAGTTCTCCATATAGGAAGTGTCAAACTTTTCCTGTCAATCCCAATAAAAGCAATCTGCATTCTTATTCATGTCATGAGGGTACTAGATCCCCAGAATAGAAACTCCTCACGCAAATTTGAGGTGACTGGAGTGGTCTTTCTATGAGTTTTTCCTCACATTTGTGAGCATAATAATAATAATAATTCTCTGTTCATAGCATAGTCATAGGCATGGTTACAAGTGAACAAGTCAAGAACATAAAAAACTGTCATAAGACAGGTCAAAAGAAAAGTTACAAGTCAAAACACACAAGCAACAAGACATACCAAGCAGCAAGCAGAACTGATTAATGTAAGAAGGACCTACTCACAGTCTGAGGATCACAATCATAGAACTCCCTCAGAGAGTAAAAGGGGTTCTCCTGAAGGAAAGCCCTCAGTCTCCTCTTCAAAACCGTCTCTGGCAGAGTTATGGCTGAAACTGGCAGCTTGTCCAAAATTCTAACTGGCTGGTTGATGAGGGTGCTCTGGGTCCACCTCAATCTACAATATGGCAGGTCCAGCCTCAGCCTGCTTCTAGTGCTATGGTCATGTACATCACCCCTGGTAGGCAAAAGTATGAACACTGTGGAAGGTCTTCATAGCTGACCTGTAAATGAAAAGATTAAAAACATTGAAAATCTTCTCACTCACAAAGAGAGGCCTACAATGTGCTAAAAATTTAGCTTCACAAAGAATAGTAGAACCTTGATTATTGCATCCTTGATAACCCTAGGAAAGGCTATCCTTGAGATATTCTTAGGAATTGAAAAATTTAACAGCCTGTGTTGAGGAGCTGTTGATGGCTCCCGCTTATATGTTTTGTGTTATCTACAGCTTGGCCTGCCTAGTATTGTAGACATGCACATTGCACCTTCTTGGCAGGTGCTCTAGGTTTCTCTCCACATCCAACAGCAAGCACAGTATGTATTGTGAGAATTTCAAGACTCCTAGAGAGTCCAAGAATGGCTCTATCCTTTGAGCCTTCTTCTTTCAAAGCAGCACATCCCAGACTGCCATCATGCTCCACGCTTTGTCCTGAAAAACATAACAACAGAATACATATTGTATTCTGAGCCATAGCTATAGTAAGATCCACGTTATAATGGCAGCATATAAAGATAGGAGAATAGCAATGCCAATTCTCTGCATCAATTAATTATATTTCTACACTGTCAAGAACATAATTGGCATCGTTGTGGACCTAGAGAAGGATAGTACCACCGGCTTTGTAGAATGATAGAAAAGGATAGCAAAACCAAAGTTGATCAAATACTGTCATTATTGTGTGGACCTCACTACTGTATAGAGAGCTTTCTTGTAGGATCCTGTGAGATCACTCAAATGTTGTGGACAGTTATCTACCATAGGCGCATAGCATTGATAGACCACAGCTTCGACAAACCACCAAGCTGTGGTGGCAGGCCTAATTTAATTTTGTCGAAGCTATGTCATGTTGGAGCTGTGGTTTGTCAATGCTATGGTGGTTTCCCACTGTGGACAGGTCACACAGCACCTAGCTGACTGAACCTTGTTCCTCAAAAGCCTTATAGATTCCATCTACCAGAGAGAGTGTGGCTGTTGTGGTTGCCCTTCCCATTCTAACACGAGGAGGATCCTCCTTGTTCTAACACGATGCTGCATTTCTCACTCTCAAAACAGGCCATTTTTCTCCAGGTGTTCACTCATCAGCAACATCATGGCTGTCTCAATGTAGGCACAATTGACACAGGTCTGAAACTTGCATGGACCTCAGGATCAAAAAATGTGATTGAGATTTTGAGACAGCCAGGGTATTTTCCCTCTTCTAGACAGGAGTTTGCTAATGGCCAATGGTCTTGCTGTTGTATCCATGATGCTCTTCAACACATACCCAGAGACGCCATCCTGGCTATAGGTAACTTAAAACCTGCTGATAATTTCCATCAGGTCCTCCATGCTTAATGACCTGAAAGAATAAAACTTCTGTGGAGACACAGGCAAAGGAAAGTTGGGATCAGAAGTAGAGGCTGAAATTCCATCCACTAAACAGCACTTCAAGAACACTTTATTTACCTGATTCCAGCTATGCCTACACTTCGTTGATACATCTCACTATTGATAGTCACCAATGATGTTCCATACTATGTTACCTCACAACGGTTTTGTGACTCATCAACAAATATAGCATTGAAGTCTTTTTTGTATTATTCAACTCAATCCCATCAATTTACACCCTGGTAGTTCCAGTATTCGGGACAACCAGGAGGCAAACAACTGGTGGGAAAGCCAACACTTTGATGGGTGAATCTCAGGATCGAAACAGCCATCGAAGATGAAGAAGAAGAAGAAGTTCCAATATTCGGCTCCAAGCATTGAAGAATTTACTTTATGTACTGGTTAGAACAACAATCAAATGTGCTCGAGCTCTTGATTCAAACAAAATTGCATATTCAAATATGGGATAAATCAAACTTTATTTATTCCGTCAGCAAGCCATGTAAAAAGAATAGCAAAACTTAATATTGTCACACTCAAATCAGTTGTCGAATAGCTTTTGAAACGGATACTCTCCAATCGAGCACTTTTCTAAACTAGTTTTAATCAATGTGGGGTGGACAAATCATGTGATTATTAGAAACCAAACAATGATATAAGAGCAATCGAGCTTCAAATTGATGTTTATGGAAGAGAATTGAGCGTTTCTTTCATTATATATGGTAATAATTCTCAAAATATCACATTTATAATAGATTTTTATCATTATACATGAAAATCTTAAATGTTCATGCCATATAAATAGTGTAGGCATACTTCCGTTCAGTAAACAAAATCTATGACATGGTGATATCACTGTTTCAGTCGGATGATCTCACACACTGATGTCTGGACTTGTCTTTTGAGTTGGTTTATAATAATTGGAATTAATTAATGCATCACTTCGGGATTTCTTTAAATTTACTTTCAAGTCTTTAATATCAAGGCAAGATCAATAGTAAGTAATGCTATAAATAAATAATTAGTTCAAATAATGTAGGAAAATTTAAAACCGGCATGCTCTGTTGGAGGGTCAAGGCTCTATATTCAAATCTGAATTTTTATTCTTATTCAGATTTTTATCTACTTCTGGCATAGCTTTTTCATGTTTTTATTACGCTATTCGTAATGAATAAATTAAGTATTAATTATTTGTCTATTCTGAGGATACTTAATTCTATATTGAATTAAAAAATTTACACGAAATAGGTTGAGAGGCTAATTCGGCCATTAACCCTTGGTTTTTTTAGAAAGTGTTTTTATTTTGTTTCTAGAATTTGTAAAGAATTATCATTCATTCATGTAAGTTATTCAAAAATATATTAGAAAATGCTCCCTAGCTGATTATTGTTTTTTCTATCATGTTCATTATTTGAATCACTAAATCGATGTTCTGCTCTTTTAATAATTAGGTTATCCATTGCAACAAATTACAAAGGAATTTTTTAAATCTTTGTACAAGTTTAATTGATTGGAATCATTCTTTGCGCTCGATACAACCAATCTTTTTGTTTAATTCATCAATTGAAGTAGATTAAGTACGAAAAAATAGAAGTGTCATAGAAATAAGCTTAGGCCTACCTATTGACTTAACTGTAGTTGTGCACACTATGCACCAGCAAGTGCAAGTTTAGTATTTTTAAGTAATCTTGGACTTGTTTTTTATTTATATGCTGAACTATTAGCATTCTCAGCATAGCATACTGAGCTTTGACCTGCTGCTGTGTGCTCACGCTGCTGCATGAATAGATGTATTCAAGCAAAAGATTTTTTTCCATTCAGAAATATTTTCTGGATGACTTAATAAGCCTTGTTTAATTCATGCTGCCATCTCGATAGGTTGTAATGTAAAAAGTAATGAGTGATAACTCTTGACGCAACCAATTCGGCCTTGCTGGTATTGGTAAAAAAGACGGTGATTTAGGTAATTCATTAGCCTAATTGGTTGCATCTTCGTTGCAGAACACATCGTGAAAAATGGCTGTCAATGTATATTCAACTAACGTCACCTCCGACAATCTTAGTCGCCATGATATGCTTGCCTGGGTCAACGACTGTTTGGCGTCAAGCTTCACAAAAATTGAAGAGCTTTGTACCGGTGCTGCCTATTGCCAGTTTATGGATATGTTATTTCCAGGTTAGTAATTGATTAGAAGTCGCAGCTGAGTACTAATTAAAATTAAGCCACTATACTCTTGAATTTGGAAACCTCTTAAATCTATTTTTATGAAAAGTAAAAAATATATAAAATCTCAAAATGTACTATTTTTCCATTTTATGAGGGCAATAAGGGGGTCTCCCTGGTAGTGCTGTTATTTAACTTTTCAATAAATTAATGACATATTGAAAGAGTTCTATTGTCACAATGTAGCTGACCAAAATCTCATCCTAAAGAGTGGTTTTTGTTTGTGCGTAAATGCCGTCGTCGACCATGACAGGGTGAGGTTTTCAGAGTGGGTAGATTCCAATTTGTCTGAATAACCTAAGAGATAATGTTCAATTATATTTTAATTGGGCAGGTTGACTTTTCAATGGAAATATGTTAATATTACGGTATTCGACATGTTTTGATTCTTATGATTCTTAGATGATAAACACAAATAACGAAAATTAATTGGATTAGCTGTTTTAGCACACTTGAAATTTGGACAATATGAATGTATTTAGACAAAAATGCCTGTCGTCGTAGACTGCGGAAGTTTACGCGCAAACGAAAACCCAGCTTGATAGAAAGGTTAGATCGCAATCTATTTCAAAGGAGCATATGATACGAAAAGGAAATATTATACACAATACTTATTCGTTGAAAAATATTTTCAGAATAAAAGAGCTACACATGTGGATACGAGGATACGAAACACATATTTTTAAATTCAATTGATGATTTAGAATAATTTTGTTAGGTTTATGGCTTATTTGTTTTTAACAATTTTGTTACTTTCAATTCCAGCAATGAAATAATAATAGTTATCATATATGTTATTTATTAATATATGTGTGCGTATATCTTCCTTCATTTTTCATTTTCATGAATCTTCGAATTCAGATTTAACTGTCCAATTCTTTCAATTCAATCCTATCCATAAGACTGATTTTCAGTGTGCATAATGACAGTCAACAAAGTCTATAATTTTCCACTCAATAATTTGGAATCATTCCTGTTGATAAGACTTAGAAATGTTGATCTTATAGAATTATTCAATATGATTGTATAAAATTTGTATGTGTGCGATAAACGATGTTTTGATTTGATGTAAGTTATAATATAATGCGTCGATTTCCTTTCTTCTTTACAGGAAGTGTAATTTTGAAAAGAATCAAATTCAAAACAAATTTGGAACATGAATACATACAGAACTTCAAAATTTTACAAGCAGCATTCAAAAAAATGCAAGTAGAAAAGGTAAGCTAGAAATTAATTTATTTCAGTGATCTTGTGTTCAATAACTTGAGGAATATGGGAATCGGTTGAGTTAGTCTGGTAGAATATTTGCTTTTCTTATCCAATTTATCAAGAGTGAGAGAGACGTGTCACGATTGTAGAATTAATCTCTAGTTGATAGATCGGAAGGGTGTAGCACAGAAACTTGTTAATTTTAAAGAATACTTCTGAAAATAGAATATGTTCTGTATTTCTTCCAAATACATTCATGCAGAAAACATAACGGTTGATATTGCATTATAAATCACTGCTATTCCATACAATAAAATTATTTTCTAGGTATCAGTGCAATAAATATAACATTTTATCAATTCGATTAAGTCTCAGGAATGAAAATATATTATTTATTGAATGAAGCAAAAAATACAATATTCAGAAAAAACCAGGCTATTGCCCAAAACTTTTTCTGTTTCTAAATTTTGTCTCCAATAGAAAAGTAATAAAAAATATCCATATTAGTTTTTTATACAACAGTTGATCTGAAAATTCCACAAAAGAATAGAACTATCAATTTTAATTTTGGATGGGTTGATTATAGAACTATTGAAAAACAAAACTAACTTCAAATTCACAGAATGTAGAATTAAAGCACATACATTTTGGGCTCATAAATACCGCGTGCACCATCGCTACTATACAGTATAAGATACTATTATCATATTATTAGACTAGAATTTTGCTGTTTCAACATAAACTTGTCTCGAAAAATTTCGCTGGGTCTAATTTCTCTTCCACACCTCTTTAGAAATCGACGAATCATTCTATGTAAGAAAAAACTACATACTTTCACTGAGGTGGAAGAATTTTGAATGTATCTCAGGTTATTCCAGTATACAAATTGATAAAAAGGAGAATTCAGGATAATTTTGAATTTCTTCAGTAGTTTAAAAAGTTTTGTTGATGCGAATTTGAATGTTTTCCAGGTTATTCCAGTAGACAAATTGATAAAAGGGAGATTTCAGGATAATTTTGAATTTCTGCAGTGGTTTAAAAAGTTTTTTGATGCGAATTATGACGGCAGAGAGTATGACGCGTATGAGGCGAGAGGCGGAATGACGCTGGGCAGTGGAGGCGGCATGTGCGCCGAGATGGGGGGCTTCCAGGCGCCGCCACTGCCCCGCCCCCCTGCCAAGGCGCCGCCCCCGCGCGCCATGCGACAGCCTGGTATTGCCATTACCGCCGCCTTCCATCATCCACCCGCTATCAGATCTCTTCAGTTCACTATTGCCAGGTCATTAGGCATCCCCTTTTCAAATTCAATGATTGGCTCTTGAATGCTCTTTTGGTGATGGAATCAATTCACACACACCGTATCCGGATATTAAATAATACTTTTTATGTTTTTTTAGGCTAAATGCTTCGAAAGTAGGTCAACTATTGGTTAGCATGAATTTGACAAACGGTAACCCACTATTGCACAATTTTCCAGCTATCGAAAATTGAGATTATAATCTTCTGTTTTTCTTCTAGTTCTGGTGAAAGATTAAAAACCCATCAATATTCTCTGCTGAATCTAGTATAGATTAGTGCACCTCTGAACTGAGAAATGTTAATCCAATATTCGTAAAATAATCACATAGCTTTATTTCTTTCAGCAATAATAATAATAACAAGTAACCTGGTTGGCTCAGGTCTGGTGTCAGAGTTTTCAGGTCGCTCTTGATCAATTTCAGGGCCTCTGACATGACCTGAATAGTAATTTAGAAATTGAATAGTATAGTGAAGTTTAGTTGGCTCAAAGTTAATGCTGAAGCGTACTTCAATTCAGAGTTTCTAATCATATAGACTATTGGAATTTCTCATTAAATTTTGCTTCAAACACACTTTTTATTTATTATTTATTTATTTATAAGGTTAGCAAAAAATTTTGACGGAAGAAATAATATATTCACTCACTGAATGATCGAAGGTTGTTTTGCCTAGTGTAAAGCTGGACTCTCACATAACAGTGTCAGTGAACAGTAAAAATATAATCCCCACAAGTTCTAATTGAACTATTGGCATTCAATCTGTCAGAGCGTGTTTGAATAATCCCATTAGAACTTATGTGAATGATATTTCCACTGTCACTGTTGTGTGTGAATACAGTTTAAGGCAACATTCTACTTTCCATAAGAGAATAAATGCCTAACCTTGTCGCGAGGTAACTAACTTTCATCATTGTTGAAAGTTACTCATACTGAGTGTAAGCATTTCGACGTAACATTTTATTTTTGTAGTTATTTGTGTCCAATTTTATCTGTAAAGAGGACACAAAAAAAAATTCGTAAGGCTTTTGTTGGTGGGGAGTCCCTTGCGGGAAGGTCCCACCGCCTGAATATATAATTTAAGCCGTCAATGGGCCTTACGACTGTCATACTTCAGCCGGGACCGACAGTTTAACGTGCCCATCCGATAACACGGGAGTGATCTGGTTAAAAAACTTTTGGTATTGAGAGGGTTTGAACCCGGTATCTCTATGCTGCTACGCAGGCACTCTATCCACTAGACCACGGATCACACGAAGGACACAAATATCTAGCTACTTGATCAAATAATAACTAATCGGTTTGAGCTTCCCATCATTTGAAATCAAGTGAATATGATACCTTACCTTTAGGGCCAGACCAGAGCGTTTTCTTGAGCTTTTCAAGAGCTTCTTGTCCTGCCGACTCTAAAAACGCTTAATATGGTCTTAGAAAATTGATTAAAAGTCTGACCTTTATAACCGTTTGTCATTAGATTTTTAGCATGAGGTTTCCATCACCTAGAGTTCTATTTGAAGAATATAGTTATGATTTTATGAATTGATTAAAAAAGAAATGTTTTGTTGAACGTAATTGATGGCAACTTTAGTGAATGATGGAGAATCTGATAGAAGGGTGATGGATGGTGTGCGAAGTAGCTTGCTGGATTGGAATGCCCACTGCTTCTTTCATCCTAATCACACTTGCCTGGTCACCCAATCAATATTCAGTTGTTTTGTACTTTTGTTTTTAGGGCTACTGTTTATTGAAATACAATACAATTTATCAAGTACCCTTTATTTTATTACAACACAACTAGTTTCAACTCTTCTTCAAGTGTCAAGTTACACATGAGCGTTGTAACTAGTTTCAACACTTCATGAGCCATTTTCAAGTGTCTAGTTTCACTTGAAAATGACTCTTGAAGATTTTAAACCAATGTCAAGCGTCAAGTTTCACTTGAAAATGACTCTTGAAGAGTTGAAACTAATGTCAAGCGTCAAGTTTCACTTGAAAATGGCTCTTGAAGAGTTGAAACTAATGTCAAGCGTCATGTTTCACTTGAAAATGACTCTTGAAGAGTTGAAACTAATGTCAAGCTTCAAGTTTCACTTCAAAATGGCTCTTGAAGATTGATACTAGTGTTGTTGTAATAAACAAAAGGCTACTTGATAATTTTTATTGTGTTTCAGTTCTTTTTTTTCAATTTTTGCTTCTGTTGCATTTGTTGTTTCTCGCACAATTTTCTTTTATTTTGTTGAAATTGTTTGCAGATAGTTCCAATAGACCGATTGGTCAAAGGCCGATTTCAGGACAATTTTGAGTTTCTGCAGTGGTTTAAAAAGTTTTTTGACGCGAATTACAACGGCCAGGACTACGACGCACTGGGCGCGCGAGGCGGGGACCCGATGGGCATGGGTGGTGCGCCTAAGAGCGCCAGCAGCGCCCACGTGGCCGCGCGACGCGCCCCCCCTCCAGCCGCCACAAGGCCTACTGGAATGGGAATGGGTATTATTCGTTCATTTTATGTTCTCTTTTTGGTTTTCATTCAACAATGTTTTCATCCCATCAATAGGATACTTTACTTACAAAAAATATTTATCTTTTATTTATTTATTTTTCTATTTCTTTATTCCATCAATAGAAAAATTACATCGTAAAGAGGTTTACAGCTTTATAATACCTTATTGAATATTGATTGGTTACACGAACGCTACTAGATTAATAAGAAAGAAATAAGTGAACAAGTTATGAATATTCCCTCCAAACAAGTCGGGATCTTCAGCTGTAGAACCCCGTGTTAAAATCACACCGTTTTATACAATCAATTATAAAGAAATTCCCTTATTAAGAATTTTTAGAATCTGAGATCTACTTGTAGTTCTGTGAACAGTAGCCCTCACGCAGTATTCTCATCCACAAGTACCTGATTGAAACTATAGTTAGACCTTATGGAAGTACAGCAATAGACTGGCTTCTCCACACATCTGTGTAATCACTTGTCAGCTGATTTATGATGAATAATTCTATAGTCTGATTTTTACTCTAATATTGGCGTATGAAGGAGGCTCCTTTTTTACTTTTATATTATCCTTGAAATGCAAAATTTCCAAAACCTTGTATATACGTCGACGCGCAATTAAAAAAGGAACATACCTGATAAATTTCATGAAAATCTATTACCGCATTTCGCCGTAAATGCGCAACATATAAACTTTTAAACATTAAGAGAAATGCCAAACCGTCGACTTGAATCTTAGACCTCACTTCGCTCGGTCAATTACCTTTATTTTATAACCATTCTCATTGTCATTATGTTTTTGTGGCGAATAAAGATTTTGATTTTATTTGAACCGCCATCGACACAATAATAATAAGTTACTTCATACATTCGTTACAATTTTCTTAAAGTTCTTGATAAAATTTCTTCGAGCACAAAAAACTCTCATTCTATCATCATTTTTATGATTTTTTTCTTGAGAACGCCTTCATAATGTGAATACAACTTGACGTTGGTATCAGCCGCAATATACTCTCTATTTTATAAGATGACATCAAATTTTATGGTATGCTCTGTCACGATTAATTAATTATTAATCACTAAAACAACATTTGTCTCGAATCGCATTCATATAAGCAGCTCTGAAACTCAATCAAAAATGCATCTAAATTACTTATTCATTTAATTTTTGCAGCATCCATTATTATTTATGTATCTCTATTTTTTTGGCTGAAGCATGTTTACATGATGAACTGATAATATTTTAGTGGCTGTAATACAGCTTTGACCGCAGTCATAAGACGTTTCCCTATTCCTGGCATGTAGTCTGGCATGTAGCAGCTTCGATTAGATCTCGGGATTCATTAGAGATTTCCTTGTTTGTGCCGTCAAAACCATTTCCTTTTGATGAATTCGATTAAAGTGTATGCACTTGTAACTTGTAAGAATCAACTGGTGCGCGTTCAATGAATTATTAGAAGAGCTTTTCCGGCAAATGTTCTTGTACAGAATTATCTAACTTTAAAATTTATTCAATTATTTAATAATGCAATTTCAAGTAAAAGTCATAATTTATTTTCATTATTTTACAACATTATTCAGTAATGCAATTTTTGAAATAAAATAGCCTTGGTTATCGTTTTGCTATGGTTATCTCAGTTAACCCCATTTGTTATCTCAGTTTATTCTCTGTTAACCTTATTTGTTATCTCAGTTTTGGTACCTCGAGAAAAATATAAAAAAATTTTTTAATTAATTATATTTAAATTTAATTCTCTTGCAATATCAATATTTCCCACATCAGATAATTGTTTACTGCCGTAACACAAATCATTTAAGTGAGGTATTTTGGATTCGTAATCGCTGAGACGTGCATAGTCCAATTGAATGAAAAAGACTAAGAAATTGTCAAAAACCACTGATTTATTGATAATTAGAAAGACCGGTTTCGGTTATTACACCATTGTCAATCTCTGATAAACAAAGAAAGATTGTTTATCAAAGATTGACAATGGTGTAATAACCGAAACCGGTCTTTCTAATTATCAATAAATCAGTGGTTTTTTGACAATTTCTTAGTCTTTTTCATTCAATATGAATAATTACCACAATATCAACTTCTCAACTACACAAAAAGTGCATAGTCCAACTTTTTTATCATCATCTCATCATTTTTATTATAACAACCTCATCATCCATACTTGGGGCTCTTTCGATTACTATCAGCACAAAAATTATCCAATCATACGGAACATTCGCTTTTTTTAACACAATTATTATCAGAAATATCAATTCTATTTAATTCAGTAGGCCACGATATTCATATCTTGCTTGCTTTTCAATAGATTTTGACAGGATTTTATATTCGGTTGAAGTTCTGTAATCTGCTCGGTTGCATGCTATTCAATTCCTGTTATGTATACATTTTCGATATGCACTCATTATTGTAGTACTAGTAATGAAACGAATTTCGATCCTGGATAACAATCGGCTTAAGCTGGATTCCCTCTACGTGAAAGTGACCGGTATATTATCCCCATAAGTTCTAATGGGACTATTCACACTCAGTCCCATTAGAACTCATGGAAATTATATTTTCACTGTGCCGGTCACTTTCACTGACACTGATTGAGAGAATCCAGTTTATAGTGAGGTCCACGTTATAATGGTAGTGTTAAGAAAGATAGAAGAACAACGCTGCCTTGCCGGTGCCTTCTGTAGACGATAGATATCTGGTGTAATATTAACTGTTCATTCTTGTTTAAAATGATCAAATTATACTTTATTCGTCAATAATAATGGTTTATTTTCAATGGTTAACTAATACAGTTTCATAATTGAGATGAAATATTTTGTTAATTGATTATATTTCTAAACTGTTGAGAAACAATCTGGCAAAGTTGCATAGCTAGAAAAGGATAGCGCTTTCTGGTCGGTCGAATGATAGACAAGGATAAAGACAGAACACCAATGTTAATAAAATACTGCAAATCGTGGCCTCACAATAGATCAATATAGAGTGTTCAAATGACAATGATCAACTCTAGAATGTATTTAGCAATTGTTGCTGTAGAACAAGAAATTTTTGATTTTTTTCACTAGAGTTTTTTCAAGATTGCACCAATTTTTGTAGTACCTATGAGAGGAGAGATGAGTTTGGTAGTTGTACATTCTAGATAAAAGTTTTGTATTTATCTATTCATTTATTTATTACAATTGTAGCCTACAATCAATTTATTTATTACAATAAGTAAAATCACTTGTGGAAAGGATCAACAGGCTCAAGCATAAAACTGTTCCTATTCCAATTTAAACCATACACAGTCCAAAAATATTGGTTATGAGAGTGACATTCTAAAAGTGTTGTATGGTTGAATTGCAGTGCAGAGAAGTCAGCCGAGGGCGGCACCGCCCCTGGCCTCCGCCCCCGCCCGATCCGCCTCCGGAAACCACAGGGGTGATGGCGGCAAAATAGACGAACTCAACAGTCAGGTCAGAATCCATCCATTTATTTATGTTTATGGGTAAAATCTTTTATATTTATGGGTAAAACCTAATTGAAAGCTATTCAACTGCGAGACCCTTTGAATTTATTTTTTTCGAGAGACTTTGGCAGGTTGATTTATCACATTTCTGATCATTGTGCAATAAAGCGTTAGGCTGGTCACACACCGATTAGTGAAGACAAGACTAGTCACGTTTAGTCACAATACTTCACATAGTTGCTTATGGAGTCATTTATAATTGCAATGACTAATCAGTGTGTGTTGCGTCTTAAGCAGCAATGTGAAGTATTGTGATTAAATGTGACTAGTCTTGTCTTGACTAATCTGTGCGTGACCAGCCTTAGCCTCCATCCGTTTATATTTAGTGACTTCATTTCACACCTAGAATTTCACTCGGGGATTTCCATCATGCTCTGCAGAGGTCCATCTACGTTATAATTCTCAACTATTGGACTCTATAGCTCCTGGTTCAACATGGAGTTCATGCAAAGTTTATCACGATGCGACAAATATCTGAAACCGGGAGGCATATATGAGTTTATTTTGAATTACAATCCAATTGCGAAACAAAGGATATGCCCGTCGTGTGGTAATAATCAAACCCTGCAATCAAATTGTGAGTTGTCTGTTGATATGAATCAACGTAAAGGGAACGCAACTAGGTGCAACCCCGACTACTTGACACCACGTCAACCTGTCTCCTTTTAAAACCGGTTTGAGGGGACAGGTTGACGTGAGCCGTCCCCGTCTACTTGTCTCCTTTATGAGGAGGTGACAACTTGTCGGGGAGACATTCTGACGCGAGGGTACGAGGTGTCAGGTTGTTGTTTACGGTCGTGGCAAGTTAGCACCTTCGGTCCAGTAGGTGACAAGTAGTCGGGGTGACAACTTGACGGCAATGGTATATTTTTACGAGGGTACAGGTTGTCGCCTATGGCCAAAATGACCAGGTGTCAGGTTGTCGGGGTGATATCTAGACGGCGACCCCTTGAACTATTTCAATGGGGGCGGGCAGATGATTTATTGTGACTAGTAGCCATTCCATAGGCGTTGAAGTAAGAGTTCTCCCTTGACCGTCCCATGCCCCCATTGAGATAGGTTTCATCCATACTATTTGATCGGGAGAGAAAAGGATAACTTGTACTATCATCTCTCCCAAATTTAGATAAAAAAGTCTCAAATATGGAAATATGGTTATGACTTCACTTTTATAGAATTTAATCCATTTCCACTCAAAAACAACCCAAGTTCCAAAAATTAAAACATTTTATTACAAAAAAATGACAGATTGGGAGGGATTGACTAATGAAACTTGTTCGATCATCTCTCCCAAACTTAGATAATATTAGAAAAAAGTCCGAACTTGGGTTAAAGTGATTTTATTTTTCTAAAATTTAGTCCGTGAGAAGTAAATTTTCATATTTGAGATTCAATATTTTGTTAATTATATTTCTACATTGTTAAAAAACGATCTGTCAACGTTGCGTAGCTAGAAAAGCATAGCGAATGATGGACAAGGATAGCAACACCAATGCTAATCAAACACTGTCATTACAGCGTGGACCTCAGTGTAGAAAAATTTGTGTACTTGTGACCTCAGTGTATTTGAGAAAATATTAACTAAACGATCGGTTGAAGTAGTCGGCTGAAGTAAATGAAATAATGAATTTCATGTGATTTACACAGCTTGTTTATAGTTGGTATTTTTTAATCTTAGCTCAATGATTTCGGATTTTTTTTATATATTACGTTCCTGAGACTCATAATCAACATTTCTTCTTTCTGTCAATAGAAGGGAACCTCCCCAAATCCTTCCATTCGGGCTCTGTTAAACATTGTTCGTGATATAGATTGTGCAAATTTTGTTTATTTATGTGTTGAAAGTATTAACCTTGATTAGTGTAACCCATGCAAATATTTTCAATTAATTCTATTCATTAGAACTATTTATTATTAAGGTTCCTAAAGCAACATTATCTTATATTTTCTATCACTTGAAAATGACATCAATGTTGAAACATGTTGTGATAAAATAATTCAAATAAAGGGTACTGAGATTATTATTTCTATTACTATTTACAACACTGTCTTGTTTTCTTGCAGATGATGGACATGAAATTAACAGTCGATGGCTTGGAGAAGGAACGTGATTTTTATTTCTCAAAGCTCAGAGATATTGAAGTTCTATGTCAAGAACAAGACGGAGAAACTCCGTTCATAAAGAAGATCATGGCAATACTGTACGCTACAGAGGTGAGTTGATTTTCTACTCCAATAGTCTTCAACAAAAATTGGATAGTTGAAAGGATAAGACGTTGATGTTGTCAATACCACTTTCAACATCAACGTCTTATTCGTTCAATTATGGAGAAATACCACAACATCTTATACCATACAATCAAATATTATAAAAATTGGATAGGTTGACACAGATGAATTCAATTTATATATCATTACTTCATTAATCCTGTTTTTTAAGTGGTTCAAGTCGCTAATTTTTTGTGAATAAACAATGTTTTTGATGTAACCCCACAAGAAAAAATCACAAGGTGTCAGGTCTGGACTCCTTGGAGGCCACAGCATAGGTCCTAAAACTAAAATTACGGATTTTAATTCAGCCATCAATAAAACAAAAACACACTTTGCTTTATCTTCAACCGAGAACATAGTAACTCACTAAACTCACCGCAACAACAGTACAAGAACTGATGTTGAGGTTAGAACAGCTTATAAACAAACTTTTGGGTTAGAGGCTTTCAGAGATACCAATATAACATTTTAAAATTTCCCTACAATCTTCCTAGGAATTACTGAAACCGCACCATTCTTTTATGATAACCCGGTATTACGTTCCTGAGATTCATAATCAACATTTCTTCTTTCTGTCAATAGACGGGAACCTCCCCAAATCCTTCCATTCGGGCTCTGTTAAACATTGTTCATGATATAGATTGTGAATAATTTTGTTTATTTGTGTGTTGAAAGTATCAACCTTTATTAGTGTAACCCATGCAAATATTTTCAATTAATTCTATTCATTAGAACTATTTATTATTAAGGTTCCTAAAGCAACATTATCTTATATTTTCTATCACTTGAAAATGACATCAATGTTGAAACATGTTGTGATAGAATAATTCAAAAAAAGGGTACTGATATTATTATTTTTATTACTATTTACAACACTATCTTGTTTTCTTGCAGATGATGGACATGAAATTAACAGTCGATGGCTTGGAGAAGGAACGTGATTTTTATTTCTCAAAGCTCAGAGATATTGAAGTTCTATGTCAAGAACAAGACGGAGAAACTCCGTTCATAAAGAAGATCATGGCAATACTGTACGCTACAGAGGTGAGTTGATTTTCTACTCCAATAGTCTTCAACAAAAATTTGATAGTTGAAAGAATAAGACGTTGATGTTGTCAATACCACTTTCAACATCAACGTCTTATTCGTTCAATTATGGAGAAATACCACAACATCTTATACCATACAATCAAATATTATAAAAATTGGATAGGTTGACACAGATGAATTCAATTTATATATCATTACTTTCTATGCTTTTTTGCATTAATGAATCTGTCCGTAGTAGACTGTTAAATTGTAAGATTACAATCTTGAATAATAAGAGTGGTCATCGTAGTCATGGTAGACAGTAAAGCTATGTGTAAACAATTCAAGGCGACAGCTGCTAATGCTTAGACCACACTTTTGTCGAGTTGTTCGCCAAATGGCCAACATGAGCGGCTCGCCATCCACACAGCAATGTGACCAGAAGACGAGCGTCCCATCAAGATCAGTGGTAGGCAGCCACTCGCCTTCGCTAGTCTCGTCTTCACAAAAATCGGAGCTAAGCGAAGGCGAGCGGTGGCATAATAGTATCCACATGCTCGTCATTTGCACTCTGCAAGAGTGTGGCGCCGGCATATCGTTGTCCATCTGACATATCCACAGTAATGCTATCCATTTTCATTTCTCCTTCAAATCGTCTTCGTCTTCTCATCTTCAAAACATTCAGTGAAATTGATTGATTGTTTTTATGATTCTTTACTCACATCACCTGCTTTTATTCCAATCTTTCTGATCCCTTTGTCCCTTAATCAGGTTTATGATTAGGTTAGGTAAAAACTATTCCTTTATAAGGAATCACAAGTCAAAATGTTAGCTGTGTTTTTTTTACTCATCGGAAGAACAATGTTGATGATTGAAGCATGATAAATTATCAGCAGTGTCTCTAATTATTAGTAGCCTATTGAAAAAGGAAAAATACTCAACTTACCTTTTAATATTAACCTAACAAAAATCTTTCCTGGTGAAATGTTTTCAGCCTCGTAAATACTCCTTCCAACTGAACTATTTTTCAGTTTGGAAATCAAGTAAAGAATAATTTGTCCCTTTTCTGTATAGGGCTACTTGTAATATTAATAGAATTGAAAATCTCAGTACCCTTTTTTGAATTATTTTATCGCAACATGTTTCAACATTCATGCCATTTTCAATTATTTTCAATGGCATGAATGTTGGAAAATGTTGTGATAAAATAATTCAAAAAAGGGTACTGAGATTTTTATTTCTATTTGAAGAATAATTTGTTTTCAAGTAGGCCGAAAACGAAATGAGGTCTCTAAATAACTGTTATTATTAAAATAAATTACGGATTAAGATAAAGGGGACGTGTAGCTTGATCATGTTGTGTCAAAAGTTGATTGTTTCTATTATTATTTGGGTTCACTTGAGTCTATTGGTTTGAATTATTTCAGGATAATATTGACGATTGTGATTGATATTTTACTAGCTGATGGAGGTAATATGTTTTGAAGCTTCAAACTCCTTTATATGTGTTTGTAGATTTTGGAAGTGTTTAAAGTTGAATGATATATTTGTACTCCTAATACTGGATAATTCATTTGAAATCTAGATTCCTTATTCATTCGTATTCTGAAGAGCGTGAATCACATTATATCATATCATGGGTTTCATACTGCACTTAACCTCATCTATATCTTCTTCCAATTTATATATAAAACTTGATTTGGCTACTGCTCGTTTCGAAAAGGCTAATAATAGTAATGGTGGTAATAAAATGTAGTATAGTACCTATAGTAATTAATTGCCAATTAGAATATTCAAAACATATTACAAACTCTTTATAATATGACATATCATTAAAAATATAATTAATTAAACATAATTACTCATACATATACTTAATAAAATTAAAATAAAATATAAAATCTAGGCATCACCAGCAAAAAGAAAATCTTTGCCGCTGGTGAGAGTTGCAAAACATTAAAAGAAAACCAAAATATTTCGAAATAATGCAGAAAGTTGAGGTTAAATTTAACTAATAATTACAATAAAAAAACTTTATAACAGCAGAATCATAAAAAATCAAACAAATATTGTGCAGAGAAAAGACTATAGAATGAGAATATGAATATTATTATATAAAATTATTAGTATAATAATGACATTATATATACATATATTAGTATAAAAATTTTTTCAGAAGTATTGAATAGCCATCTCAATTTCTTATATTGATTGGAAGAACATTTTATCACTAAATCGTGGATGTTCATCAATATTTATATTTCTGTAAAGAATCTGAACCTAAAACCCAATAAAATCACTAAATCCCAATGTACTTCCACACCTCATAAATGGGAATTTTTTGGTTGAATCACCCACATGATTTTAATTTTTTCATGATACTCAGACATACTGTTTATTGCTACTATTGCCTATTTTTTACTTCTCGACTTTAATATACATTACTCATGTTAAAAAATCGTTTATGGTGCGTACAGATATACGCGCCGCGAACATGAGCAATTCTCTTTCAATCAGCTGATTATATCTGTATTTTTAAAGAAACGGTAAGATACAGATATAAAAAGCTTGGCATCAGCTGATTAAAAGTAAATTTCTCATGTTCGCGGCGCGAATATCTGTACGCACCTTAACAATCTTGAAGATAATAACGATTCAAAACTAATCAATCTGAAAAATATCCTTGCTTTAGAGTCCTCTCCTCATTGTTAAACAGAGAGAAACAATATATTTGATCTTTCTAACGAATACACCTAAAAATATTTGTTTCATTTCTCACATAAAATGGCCGCTGTCTATCATGATCTACGATGACTGCATTCATATCTTAAAACTCTGTATGGATATCTTGTTTATAGTTTAGGAAAACTATATATTTAATGGGAAAATTCTCTTCTAACAGTATTATATCACAAAATTGAGATATCTCGATCATTGTGATTCATTTTGCTCTTAACGCTTTACCTTCCCAGTAAATGTTTAAATTATTATACTAGACAATAGTGCTCTGATGTAACTTCGGGTTTTGTCTATTTGTATTTGTGTTTTATGTGTACTAACTGGGGTATATATTCGTAGCATACCTTACAAATAAATTTATGTTATTTGAATGAATTAGACAAGATCCTCCTAGTGTTTAACCTCCTTTAAATCACTGTAGAATATTATATTTGTATATTAAGGGGCGTACAAACTTATGCGCCCCAAATACGCGTATTTCAGTTTTCATCAGCTGGTGCTATTCTTATTATATCACTATATGTAGGTTAAAGAGAAGACATCGCCCTCTTTTTATATTGTAAAGTGTATACAGGGTGTTTCAGAAGTAGTGTCGAACATGTTAGGGTATTGTTCCTGGATGATAGGAGACTACAAATAATGTCGTATTTTAAGTGTCCATAACTCAGCGGTTATCCTTATAGCTGTCATTTTCTTTTTTTCACTTAGGAATTTTTATCTCAAGAACGAAATGTTGTGTTGATTTGAAATTTGGCATGTATATTTATGCTATAAAGACTCAACTTTAATAAATTGAATGAAAAATTTTCGATATACATATTCAAAATGGAGGTCATTTTAAAATTTTGATTGCAAATTTCCCTAAAACCGTTCACTTACAGAAAAGCTACAAGAGACAAAAAAGTTGGCAAATTTTATCAAGATTTCAAGGATACCTTATTTATTAAGATTGGCCAAACAATAACAGAGAAATTAGATATTTTCGTACTGCATGCATTACCACTTTTCACCATTTAAACATTAATATTACATTTTTAATTCCAATTGTATTTAAGATGAAGCTTTGAAACTCGGTATGGCTCCATATGGCCATACAGCTGATTTTACAATGTTTTTCAGATGTTTTTCAGATGATGTTTGTCTTGTGCATTCATGCAGTACGAAAAGATCTAATTTCTCTGTTATTCTTTGACCAATCTTAATAAATAAGGTATCCTTGAAATCTTGATAAAATTTGTCAACTTTTTTGTCTCTTGTAAATTTTCTGTAAAGTGAACGGTTTTTGTGAAATTTAACATAAAAATTTCAAATACGACATTTGTAGTCTCCTATCATCCAGGAGAAATACCCTAAAATGTTAGACACTACTTCTGAAACACCCTGTATAAAAGGAATCGATCTATCTATTTGTACAAAAACAGTAAAATACGGATATAATAAGCGTAGCATCAGCTGATGAAAAGTGAAATGCGCGTGTTAGTGACTCATAAGTCTGTATGCATCTTTAGATGTGTATTAATATTTTTTACTCATTCATCAATGACCCTATTACCTTGGTAACATCACATTTCACTAATCC
This sequence comes from Nilaparvata lugens, assembly GCF_014356525.2. Lineage (NCBI taxonomy): Eukaryota > Metazoa > Arthropoda > Insecta > Hemiptera > Delphacidae > Nilaparvata > Nilaparvata lugens. The sequence continues at coordinate 14,855,483 of NC_052505.1, read as the reverse complement.
AAATTACAGTATTATTAGTGCTCTACCCGGTTTAATTACATGAATCTTATTGGAAATTTCTTCCTCTTTCCAACCATTATTTAGAATTTGATTCTCACTAATAGTTTTCTAGCTATTGACGTTTTTCAAAAATAACGAAGAATCGATATATCTCTGAAAAGGTCAATAATGAAACAATTCACTAGACATTTTTTGTTGCAAATTTCATCTAGAATCTATGTTATTCGGCTTTTACACCTTTCGTGAGACACTCTGTACATTTTCCTGGAGCAATAATAATTTTTGCTCATATCTAAAGAAGAGTAAAACTTCTTCTCCTTGAATATTTGAGATCTAAGAATGTTAAAATGTGCACACTGGAAGCCACCGGCCTCTGTTAATGCTAAAAATAATAATTTAATGTTAAATTACAGAGGGTGGCGCGCCTCCTGCGTGCTTTGAGCTTAATTGGTGCTCCGTCAGTTCATTTACGAATTATCATTATGATTGTTGATTTATAATAATTATTAAAGAAAATCACAATTGAATGCTGTAAATCACTTCTGCTTCGGCAAATATTGACTGCAAAAATGTGGACCCAACTATAGAACTACATCAACCTAATAGGAAATTGTTGAGGGGACTGTGGTTGCAGTATAAATTATCCAATAGAATATAGGCTTAATACATAATGTAGAATAATGTAAACGGTGTCTCACAAGGAGGTTTACACGTTTATTCTATATTAGGTGCCTATTCATGCACCGAACTTGATTAAATTTTACACAGTTTACAAAGTAGGTTCTGAAAATATTCTGGGAAAATTTCAGCTCCCTAACCTTCGTAGAAACATAATGGCGGCATATTGAAAATGTTACCAACTCGCTTCCTATAAAAACTACTTTCATGAGTTATTATCTTTGTTTACTAAGTTGCGTAAGTCTTGACTCATTTGATGGTACTAGAAATGGATCAAGCTATCTTCCAGCAAGATGGTGCTCCACCTCATTTCGCAAATCATGTCAAGCAATTATATTATTTAATAATAAACTTCATGGCCGTTGGATTGGTCGTGGGAGTGATTTTTTAGATTGGCCACCCTGATCACCAGATTTAACTGTTTGGGACTTCTTTTTATGGGGTTACTTGAAGGAAAACGTTTATACCCATAGCTTCAATAACGATGAGGAACTAAAATGATCAATAGAAGAGGAACTTCTCCGGATACCGCAGAGTTTCTTTTTGAGAGCTTACGAATCATTTCTTAAGCGCTGTTAACAGTGTGTAGCTGTGGATGGATTTCGATTTGAATAATTTTGGACTTAGAGGTTTTTCATTAAGCTATGTTCTAGTTTTTTATTAAAAGTCATATTCCCTAAAGTGCAACAATAAAAATATTTTATAAAACCAAAAACATCTTATTAATGTTCTTAAAATATTGTTTTTCAATATGCCACCATTTTGTTTCTATGAAGGTTAGGGAGTTGAAATTTGCCCAGAATATTTTTAGAACCTACTTTGTAAACGGCATAAAATTGAAAAATGTTCGGTTCATGAATGGGCACGTAAAATAAAATCAAACGTGTCAACCTCTTCGTGGGACACGATGTATGATGTAGAATAGAATCAGAATAAAATTATCTAATATTGTCACGTGATATTTGTGCAGGATGGCTTTGCTGCACCCGAAGAGATAGATGGAGAGGACGTCCATCACGAAGAAGAAGAATATTAATTAACTTCATCAAATGAGCACATAACATTGAAGTTAATCGAATTTGAATAAAAAATATCATTACACCTCTCCCATTACTAAGTATAAAATTGCATTGCCTTTGATCGAAAATGGGTTGCACATTCGTATTGCAACTCACAATGCAATCTTAATAATGTTGTATCGAATGCGCTTACTCTTCACTGTTTTCTTCTTATTTATAGACAGTATTTTAATGTTTTGAATTTCTTCCTTTTGTGCTGGTCCCCGGAAAAATATTTCTGTTGTACTTTCCGTGTGGCCAGTCATAGTTCGTATATAATCATTATTGTATTATTACATGAATAATTGCATTAATTATTGCTTGAATTTTATTTTTTAAGAATGTTTTTATATTAATCAATTATTGATTGCAATAAAGGTTTTGTAATATACTAATAATGATGTATTTATTCAAATGAAGTACCTATTTATTTTTATGCGCAAAGCAAATTTTTTATTCGTACAAGCAACAGGGTTCTTACATTGAAGTGCAAACCAGGGCTATCAACTTTTTTGATATTCTTCGTTACTGGGGTAATCATTGTGGGCTAATATATGTAGTAATCCACTCTAAATTAATAAAAACAATATAAAAACTTGTTTTTATTAATTTGTACAAAAGTAGCCCATATAAGTGAAGTGTTTTCAATCCACTCTAATTTAGATAGGTATGCAATAGGTAACAGTTATATGCTATTTATATACAAGCGGCTTACAATGATGAGGCTTGCAGTTTGATATCACGTTCAATAGTATCAAAGATATCCATGACATGTTTCAGCTTTAAAGCCATTTCCATTTGTTGCGAATAATCATATATATGTTGAAAAATGGTTGATTTTTAAATTTTCATGTAAGTACAAGAAACCAAGAAAGTGAGTATCAAAATATAGGTACTAAGATACACAGATATAGGCTACTATACTCACGAATTGCACGTGATGTTTTTGTAATGGTCTCTTCCCAAACCATAATAATATTATATAATATATATATGATTATATAATATATCATATAGGCTACCTATTTTCTCGGACATTTCATTATTTATCAAAATTTGGGAACAGAATAGTTTTGGGCTATGCCTGTTGTTCTATCCCGATCATATTCATATGATTTGTAATTATATAAACGAATAAATAAATATATTATATGAGACATGATAAACATAGCGAATTAAACCTTGTTGAAACAAAACATTTTTTGCTTTACTCTATATATATTTTTTGACAGTTTGTCAATTGCTAGAGCCAATATTCTCTCACATAGACTGCAGTGAACTAGGGCCAAGCCATACTAAGCGTTTTCATACGAGTCAGTTGGGCAGGAAGCTCTCCGATTTGCTGATTATCAGCCGATTCCCGAACGCCAACCCAATGAGCCAGTCGGAGATCTGCCTTGCCGACTCGTTTGAAAAAACGCTTCGTGTGACTTGGTCCGTATTGCCTCTTGGTTTAATCTAGAGCTGAATCTTAGTAGTAAAACTCAATTTTTCAAGAATTGAGAGGATTTTTTTTTGCTAAAGAATGTGAATGTAGGCTAATTACATGCCTTGACTTGGAAGCATGCCTGAGACTTTGTATTAAGATGGATAATGCAAATTTATAACGGCAAGTTTTTGTCCTCATAAGTGGTCACCCGGTCAAAAGGGCTACATATTGCTCGTTTTTTATCTCAGTAAACGGATATTTTCCAATCACATTCGTATAAATTTCATGCTAAATAAAAATAGTAGCTCACTTTGCCTTTATTATCATAAGTGAAAACGTTCTCAAAATAAATGACAAACAAATTTCAACTTAGAATTTGAGGTTTGAATGCTTGAAAATTTGGCTTCATAATGAACGATGCCTAGCCCAAAAAATGTGGAAAGTTGACAGATTAAATGACAATCATATTGAAATTTGAAGCTTAAATGCTTACCATGGGATATATCTTCTTATGCTATATCTTTCCTCTATGATAATAGCTATCAAGTTATTAGAGATAATTTTATTTTAATACGGTAACTAACATGAATTTTTACAATATCGATATGTCTCATGGAAAATGATTCATGAAAACACTGGGTTGTTGTCAAAAATATCACAAACATTGTTTCAACACCAATAGTGTCATTTTCAGTGTAAGAAATGAAACACATTGCAGATGACACCATTGATGTTGAAACAATGTTTTGTTATTTTGCAATAAATGAGTGATATTTGTGACAAAATCCCAGTGTTTTCATTATAGATACAATATCTAACCAGCAACAGTAACTGAAGTGAAAATGATTTCTTTTTTCAAATATGTGTAGAAACTGAAATTCTAATTGAATGGGTTTTACCTGTTGCCTCCATGAATAAAATTATTTATTTATTTTATTTATTTTATTCTAATGAAATTTCTAATAGTCTCAAACTTTGAAACTGTAGGTATATTAACAAATTAAAAATAGATTATTATAAAATTGTAACTTTGTAACAAGATGTAACTAAATCTCATATCTCATGGAAGTTCAGCAAATATATTAATATTGCTTTTTTGACAAATTAGAAATACCTACTCATCTATTTTGCTATCCATAACGAACTGCTAGTTAATAATTCGTTTTTTGAACTATATTAGACTGAAGTCTAATATAGACTGTAGTGAACTAGGGCCAAGCCATACTAAGCGTTTTCATACGAGTCAGTTGGGCAGGAAGCTCTCCGATTTGCTGATTATCAGCCGATTCCCGAACGCCAACCCAATGAGCCAGTCGGAGATCTGCCTTGCCGACTCGTTTGAAAAAACGCTTCGTGTGACTTGGTCCGTATTGCCTCTTGGTTTAATCTAGAGCTGAATCTTAGTAGTAAAACTCAATTTTTCAAGAATTGAGAGGATTTTTTTTTGCTAAAGAATGTGAATGTAGGCTAATTACATGCCTTGACTTGGAAGCATGCCTGAGACTTTGTATTAAGATGGATAATGCAAATTATAACGGCAAGTTTTTGTCCTCATAAGTGGTCACCCGGTCAAAAGGGCTACATATTGCTCGTTTTTTATCTCAGTAAACGGATATTTTCCAATCACATTCGTATAAATTTCATGCTAAATAAAAATAGTAGCTCACTTTGCCTTTATTATCATAAGTGAAAACGTTCTCAAAATAAATGACAAACAAATTTCAACTTAGAATTTGAGGTTTGAATGCTTGAAAATTTGGCTTCATAATGAACGATGCCTAGCCCAAAAAATGTGGAAAGTTGACAGATTAAATGACAATCATATTGAAATTTGAAGCTTAAATGCTTACCATGGGATATATCTTCTTATGCTATATCTTTCCTCTATGATAATAGCTATCAAGTTATTAGAGATAATTTTATTTTAATACGGTAACTAACATGAATTTTTACAATATCGATATGTCTCATGGAAAATGATTCATGAAAACACTGGGTTGTTGTCAAAAATATCACAAACATTGTTTCAACACCAATAGTGTCATTTTCAGTGTAAGAAATGAAACACATTGCAGATGACACCATTGATGTTGAAACAATGTTTTGTTATTTTGCAATAAATGAGTGATATTTGTGACAAAATCCCAGTGTTTTCATTATAGATACAATATCTAACCAGCAACAGTAACTGAAGTGAAAATGATTTCTTTTTTCAAATATGTGTAGAAACTGAAATTCTAATTTGAATGGGTTTTTACCTGTTGCCTCCATGAATAAAATTATTTATTTATTTTATTTATTTTATTCTAATGAAATTTCTAATAGTCTCAAACTTTGAAACTGTAGGTATATTAACAAATTAAAAATAGATTATTATAAAATTGTAACTTTGTAACAAGATGTAACTAAATCTCATATCTCATGGAAGTTCAGCAAATATATTAATATTGCTTTTTTGACAAATTAGAAATACCTACTCATCTATTTTGCTATCCATAACGAACTGCTAGTTAATAATTCGTTTTTTGAACTATATTAGACTGAAGTCTAATATAGACTGTAGTGTCGTCATAATAGTTCAAAAAAACGAAATTATAAATGTTTCTATTGCTAAATGATATTTTGTGCTATTATCAGAGAATACCTCGTACTTTTTTGACAAAGTTTGAGAAATGTTTTGTGAAAATTTTTGCTTAATAATGAACGATGCCTAGCCCAAAAAATGTGAAAAGTTGACAGATTAAATGACAATCATATTTCAACTTGAAATTTGAAGCTTAAATGCTTGAAAATTTTGCTTTATTATTAACTATGTCTAGCCCAAACATTCAGCTCAGCATTATTTTTTTGCCTAGCAAAATTAAGCACTGAAAGTAAGATTCTAATTGAGCAGATCTGCTAATGCGGGCAACACAATGTCGTGCTTAATACTAAGTTTTGGTTAGAACATCGTTCAGACGTGGCACAATAATTAGTACAATATAATTATTTATTTAAGAACAATATACAGTTTAATGTAGTACAATAATTTTAATAGATATTACAGTATGTGCTAGTTCTCAGAATTGTGCTAAACCAAGTTTGAGATATTATAGTGAAAAAACAGCTCTGGAAAAATGAGTGTTAACCTAGTATTAAGGAGTCCACCGATTTACGTGATGCTGCAACTTTCTCAACAGCTATAAGGTCACTATAGCAATTTGAAAATCGCGTTACTCTTGACCTCTTGATGAATAGGCTACAAGGAAAAATAACTATGTCTTTATTATTATAAGTAGTTTGATCATTTTTTTTAAGCAATAGGGCTACCGTAATTTTTTTGTAAAAATCAAATGTTTTGTTGGGGAAGTTTTCAATTTAGTATTGTAATTGTTTAGCATAAATAAGGGGGCTGCGCTTCGACTCCACACACCAAGGAAAAATTAATGCAGTTAATAACGATAATGAAAATTTAATATGTAAACATGTAAGAAAAGATGGCCGAAATTGGCTGTTTTTATAAGTTACTACCAAGTTGGCTACCTACTATATTTTTTTAGAATTAGAAGCTAATTCTCTAAAATTATGAAATATAATTGAAATTATAAAAACACTTCACTTAAATGGGCTACTTTTGTACAAATTAATAAAAAGAATAAAAAAACGTGTAGTACCCTTTGTTATAAAAAACTTTAAAATATTTCAACGACTAGTTTCGACCAAGGTACCTAGAATACTAGAATACTATGTATTCTAGGTACATTTGTTTCGACCAGGTAATTTTCAAGTTGTAATGTAGAAAATAAATAAAACAAGTTGATACTATAATATCATTTGTTTATTTGAAGTTATTAAATTTCAACCAAAAATAATGAAAAAGAAATAAATTAATCATATGCTCATATTATATGGTATAGTATCAACTTGTTCATTTATTTTCTAAATTTCAACTTGAAAATGACCTGGTCGAAACCAATGTACCTAGAATACATTGTATTCTAGTATTCTAGGTACCTTGGTCGAAACTAGACGTTGAAATATTTTAAAAGTTTTTTATAATAAAGGGTACTACACGTTTTTATATTGTTTTTATTGATAGTAATTATGCACGTTTATACATTACACAATATACATAAAAATAATCTATTTTCACGTAGGCCTATGCATGATAGAGTTGTTAAGTGAGGTATGGTAGAGTTTATTTCTTTCGGAATTTGTTGTCCAATGAGATTACCTGATTGCCTCCAACCAATTTGGTGAGTATGATGGAAATAAAAGTAAGGGTTTTCACATAATACATTATTAGAGTTAAGTTTTCAAGCTAATAAAATAAATGGAATTCATCTCTGCAAAGTCATGTGCGATTCTGAAAGGATGGCTTATAGGCATTGCGACTTGGGTGTTGCCATCTGATTTGAGACTCGGTTATGTGTCGCTAACTTGGAATCTATCTCAAATCAGATGCCACCTCTACTATATAGACCTCATTTTGTTCTGGAACAGTTGTTCATCCCTCTTATGTTCCAATAACCTAGAGAACTTTCCACTGGGAAACACCGCCATTCAATATCTTTAATTACTATTGTTATATAATTAATATTGTTATATTGAATAAACTTTTAGCCGTCAAACAAAAGTGGCATTACTTCGAACTTATCTGGAATGATTGACTTAATGGGACCGAGAATGAACTGCTTATTACTAATTGTTGATTTTTTACTAAACCTTAATATTGTTCAGAGTTCATTGAATAATGTTAATAAAATTTACCTTCCTATTTCTTTGAGAATAAGCCGTAATGTTGTAAGTTACAGCAACACTGTAATTTATTCGGATGTTGGGCCAAGACTCAACTTATTCTTTACAAACTATAGTTTGGTGTAATTGGAATAATAAATGTTATTGTAACGCCATCAAATTGTCTTTTTCCGTTAGGGCTACTCTTGGAATAGAAATGAAAATAACAACTTCCTACCCTTATTAGGAATATTGTTCACTCACAACATGTTTTGGCTATCATTATGCCATTATCGAGTTAATTAAGTTCTCATAGCCGCAAAACATACTGCGAGTAAACAATTCTAAAAAAATCATGTTTTTGGACTCAGGGGACCTTGAAACGTATAGAAAACATGAAATTAGGGTACCTTAATTTTTTTTTGGAAAGCAATACTTTCCTTACCTATGGTAATAGGGCAAGGAAAGTAAAAAGGGTACTTAAATTTATACTTTTATTTCTCTTATTGTAACTTTTGTTGCTGTTTCAAAAGTGTTTCCATTAACAATTGAATCAGAATGAATTCTCACGAGATATTGAATTAAGTTTATTTGAATAAACTATTTTGGAAATGGTAGGTGGGCTATTCATTGATTGAAAGTTTTTGCCAAACTTTCCTTGTTGCTGTTTTCTTGGTAACAAGATTCGTGGTCAACGTTTAGCATATCGCCAAAACCATTTATCCTGATTAGGTAATTATTGATAAAGGATAATTTTGTTTAGAAATTTGTAGCTGGCAGACCGGTTTGTGCGTATGCAGCAATCAGGTTTGTGCGTGTGTGTGAGTGGACTCCTTTCCATCTCATCTTTCTCGGTGTCTTTTTTTTTATTGCTCACCCATTTCTCAGGAGCACCCCGATCCCTGATTCTGGTGTTACAAGTTCATTCTGTCAACGACCTGCTTCAACCTGCTAGCGGTTATTCGCGAATCGCAGCCGCTCATATATAAACTGGCACACCCGCCGTGTCCAACCAGTCGCTTTCCTCTCATCATTTTGCAAACAATCTCTGTTTCCACTACTGAACCAGGATGGCGCGTCAACACTTCATTCTTATTGTAAGTACCTATACATACTAGCCCATTCTATCACACTGAAAAAATTATATTACAATAATAATATTAAATTAATAATAAATTTGCTCAATTTCATCACAATAAACAGTGTGTTTTAATAGAGATGAATTCATTCTACCTGGCTCAAATTTTATGTAGAAACTTGCCGAATGAAATAAGAGAGGCTGAGGTGTATAGTCTAGCCGTTTACCGAAGGAGTGTGGACAGGTGGCTGAATCACATTGGTTGGGAGGCAGCCGAAGCTCTGCTCCGCTCACGTTATATTCGATAACTATCAGAAATCAAGAACTATCAAAGGATTTATCATATTGATTTTTTCCCTCTATCAATTCATTACATTATAAAATAGATACATGACGCGAACTCACAGCCTCCTTCATTCCCTGGGATTTATTGGCCTGCACACGAAATAAAATCAATTCTAAGTTTAGTTAATATTTTTCTTTTTATCTTTTATTTCTTAATTAAGTATTATTAATTCTTACTTTACTATTATTTAAATTTGTATTTAATCCATTATTATCATTATTCTATTCTGAAGCTTATCTTTCCTATTATAATTATTTTATGTAGTGACTGCTTGTGTTGTCTATGGAACTCTCCTCCACACGCAGACGTTTAGTCTTTGTGGAGGAATTCCGTGATATTGAGTTTTTCACTGTAAATACTTGAAGGAATAAACAATATTTGAATTTGAATTCGATGGACCACCACCGATATAGACTACTTTCAACCCCTATAGTCGAGGCCCACGTTAAAAGGACAGTAGATTGATTGATGCTTTATCACAAATGACAATGTATTGCCAAGTCTTGGAAGACCCATTGCATTAATATTGTATTAATATAGATTAATGCATTAGTATCGATTAATATTGATACTGCTATCCTTGTTTATTGAATTTATTTATTTATACAATATGACAATTTCCACTGAGTCCAACAAGACCCATATTGGTACAAAACAAAATAGCACTGTACATGAATTATTCAATTTCCACGCAATATACAGCATGATATAGGCCTAATGAAGAAGAATTATTTGAACGACCACCGGTATATTTTCAGCCCCTAGTGCGTTTCACGTTATAATAGCAGTTATTTGATTAACATTGGTGTTGCTATCCTTGTCTATATTATTCGACAAAGCAGATAACGCTATCCTTTTCTACCTCTGAATCATACTAGAAAAATGTATCTTATTATTTAAAAAAATAGGAATACCATTGGTTTTGTCCAAGAATGTTGGAAAAGTAACTTTTATAATTTTTATAAAATAAGTCCTCAGCAGTCAAAGTCACCCGAATTACTTGAAAGTCAATACATTAATCAATTTCAGAACCTATTACAATATACAGAAATATACAGCATGATATAATAAAGAAAAACTTGTTAAACGACCACCGATATATTTTCAGTCCCTATAACGTTTCACGTTATAATAGCAGTGTCTAATTAACATTTGGTGTTACTATCCTTGTCTATCATTCGACAAAGCAGATAACGCTACCCTTTTCTACCTCTGAATCATACTAGAAAAATGCATCTTATCATTAAAAAAAAATAGGAATACCATTAGTTTTGTCCAAAAATGTTGGAAAAGTGAATTTTATAATTTTTATAAAAATATTTAATATAGAAGTCCTCAGCAGTCAAAGTCACCCGAATTCCTTAAAGTCAAGATTCAAGATTTATCTATTGCAGAAAACATTATTTGTAATAATGCATAGCATCGTCATAAAATAAACATGATAGATACAAAGTATTTACATTCAAAGAAATAAAAATTCAACTACCGTATTAATTGATTTTAAAACCTATTGGATTATTTTATGAATATTATTATACATTTCAAGATAAATATTCCATTTCATATTCTATAATTAGAGAGAGAAGAGATTCTCATTGTAATTCACAATTAAATTATCTGTTTCTTCATGACAATGCAATGTTGTTGATTTTCGTATGTCATTAATATGGACGAGATTTTTCTATGGGGTTCTCACATCGAGAAGAAAATAATAAATACTATTTACAACAAATAATGGAAAATCTTTACCTCGAAGAACATTATATAATTCAAATAAAATCACTCAATTTCAAATTATTAACGCATGTAAATATACATAGAAAAGAAGACATTTGTCTTGGTGGATTTTATCAATACTTTACTTGAAAAATGTGATCTATTTTATTTCTATTAATAGTTCATAAATAGTTTATTAATAAAGAATAATTTCTCTATTCACTTATTGCAAAGCCATGAAGTCATTCTACTGACTCTGAGGAGTTCAGAGTTCGATTCATAGTCCTGACAATTTTTTTTAGTGGTACTGTAATTGTGGTATTCACAAAATTAAGATTACATCTTCAAGTGAAGTAGCTTCTGATAAATATATTCAAGAAAGTATAATTTCATTAGGACCTTGATAATGTTTTTTTGACTTTGTTATACTTATCAGAAATATTTTGTTGGTTATTATATTTCAACCCAATCTGTGTTGAAATACTCTATACTTGAGTTAATACTTTCATGATTGGTTTGATTATTTTTGCACTGTGAAAGTAGCCGGATTATCAACTTTCTATGTGCGTAATTGTGGAGGAGAAATTTTGTGGTAGGCCTTAGGCTACCTACCTTACTAATATTGAATAGAAATATTTTTTGAAATAATCCAAACCACTCATATATTATTGCATGAGTTATTGAAAAACCTGTTTTGTTGTTATGTTACACTGTTATCAATCTCTAGTGAACACAGACCAGTGTATGGAAATATATATTAGTTTTCTAGTGATTGATATTGTAGTAACAATATTTTAGATACATACTCAAACACCGTGTATCTAAAAAACGAATAAGATGACTATAAATAGACTAATCATAAAGATGAGAATGTGTGGTTTATTAATATTTTTTGTCATTCCTATCAATAAATTCTATGTGATCGGTTTTAATTATAACTTGAAATAAACAAATATATTATTTTCAATTAAATCAGGGTTTTTTGAACGGATTTTTACGGAACTTCTGCAATGCTGTTGCAGTGTAAATGAACATCTCCCTTAAAACTGCATGGAACTTTCTCAAAACTTTTCTAAATAACAGAACAGAGAAAATATAGCATACAAAGATTCCCATGGTATAAGGCGCTTATGTTCCAAATTTCACTGGTAACTCAAGCCGATAGTCGGATTTATTTTTCATAGTCCTAGTATAGGTAGGTAGTTTTTCTTCGTGAAAGTACCTATGTGAGGTTGGTAGTCTCTCATACAATGCCGTTCTTCCTCAGTCACCCGGCCAAAACATTAATAATAATTGATTGTATGGGAGTAGATGTAGTGGTATTCCCCCATAATTGAATGAATCGCCATGAAACCTGGCTCTGTAATTTAAATTGTTTTCGAACAAATATAGTGGTATTGACAACATCAACGTCTTATTCTTTCAACATTAATAATAGATAGCCAGTAGTTTCCAGTACCTGATTGGCGTGAGTTTGAAAAATTATTGTCTTGAAATTTGGAATATAAACAATCTATACCATGGGATATATATCTTCTCTATGTAATATATATTATATATTTCTCTATGTCTATATATAATATATGTCTCTATATATTTTCTCTATAGTGTTAGCTATCAAGTTGATTATTATAGATAATTTTATTATAATACGCTGACATAATTTTTCACAATATCGATGTGTCTCATGAAAAATGATTTATGAAAACACTGAGTTGTTGTCAAAAATATCACAAACATTGTTTCATTTTCAGTGTGAGATATTAAACACACTGAAGATGACACCATTGATGTTGAAACAATGTTTGTTATTTTACAATAAATAAGTGATATTTCTGACAACATCCCAGTGTTTTTATTATGGATAGATCACAATAATATCTAACCAGTAGGCTACCTATCTGAAGTGAAAATGATTTCTCTCTTCATATCTGTGTAGAAACTGAAATTCTAATGACATTTCTAATAGTCTCAAATTTTGAAACTGTAGATATATTAACAAATAAAAATAGGTTATTATAAAAAATGATAACTTTGTAACAAGATGTAACTAAATCTCATGTCTCATGAAAGTTTAGCAAATATATTAATATTGATTTTTGACAAATTAGAAACACTCATCTATTTTGCTATCCATGACGAACTGCGAGTTAATAATTTGTTTTTTTGAACTATTATGACGACACTAAAGTCTAATATAAACTGTAGTGTCGTCATAATAGTTCAAAGAACGAAATTAGAAATGTTGGTGAATTATATTAAGTGTTGTTTCTGTGCTATTATCAGAGAATACCTCGTCCTTTTTTGACAAAGTTGAAGAAATGTTTTGTAAAAAATGTTGCTGAATGATATTCTGTGCTATTTCAGGTAGCAGTGGCGTTGATTTGCACAGCAATGGCCGCCCCCGAGCCTGAACCACTGCCCCGCAACGGTGGAGGCGGCGGCGGATACAACCACGGAGGCGGACAACAGCACCACGGAGGCGGACATTACAACCACGGAGGCGGCGGATACAACCATGGAGGCGGTCACAACAACCACGGAGGCGGCCACAATAACCACGGTGGATACCACCACGGTTAACTTCTCAGTTCACCGTTCACCAAAAATTTTCACACCTCTCATCATCAAAAACAACCCATAAGACTTCACTTCATTTGAAACATTCATATACCTTGAGCAAACACGCACTGATAGATGAAAAGTTTACGAATTAAACAGTATTTTTATAACAAAATGTATTTCATTTACCATACACTACTCTCATCCATTTACATGTTGATGTAGACTCCAAGTGCCGGATGCACAACAACCGGTTAAATTTTTACAGTGTTCAATTCCACGAAAACCAATCAGAGAAGCCGTCTCTTCAAAAACGCCTTCTCTGATTGGCTCTCGTGGAATTAATAACGGTTAAAATTTAACCGGCTTTTGTGCAACCGGGCCTAAGACAATACAGTAACTGCGATTATGTGTTCGATTTATTAAAATTGGTAGCCTACAGAAACCACTTTTTGTAGACGCCTTCAGGGCCAGACCACATTAAACGTTTCTTCAAGCGTTTGTTGAGGAACCAACCCAATCAGCCAATCGGAGAGCTTCCTGCTCTGCCGACTCTGGAAACACCATCTGAAAACGCTTGAAAAAACGCTTAATATGGTCTAGCCCTAATTATTGTGAAAGGTCTCAAAGACACAACTGACAAACGTTTCTATCTTCCTCGATTTATATATAATGTGATTGATTTATGCTATCACTTTAATGAATTAGGAAATAATCAATACATATATAAATAAATTTACTTCTCACGATTTAGAAATTGTTTTCTAAGTTTTTCTTCTGTAATCTGAGTTTTCAAACAATTTGTAGCCTACATCTAATTTTCTGATATCGAATAAAGGCGAACGCACACATTAACAGAGGGACGTATGCAAGCAGACGGAGGAAAAATTCCTCCCAGGTTCGAATGTTGCAATAATGCACACAGGCGTCCGTTTGATTTTTCTCAGTCTGCAAGCAGGTATAGACACGTCTGTCTGTTGCTTTGTGCGGTCGCATTTATTCATCTAACATTTTCTTGTATTGATTCCACAAATAATATGTTAAAGGCAGAGTAAATTGCACTTCCACTTTCATCAAAGATATTGATAGTATGAGTAATTATTATAGAAAACTTAATGATACGTCATTAGATTTATGTAGGTCATTAGATTTACGTCATACGATTTAGAATAGGAATAACCTTCAGAACATCCATAGACATGAAGATTACCATAATTCTTGCATCTAATGTTATTGTTTGGACTTAGGAGTACCTATGTAGAAAAGGCTAAGTGATGTAACTCATGCTGAGGTAAAAATGAAACACGAAAAATGTTATTTTCTATTGTAGCATAAAATTTCTGTTAGCCAATCCTACTCCAGTACTCATGCCAACAGAAAAAGTTATGGAACTTCATGAATAATAATAATAATAATAATAATAATAATAATAATAATAATAATAATAATAATAATAATAATAATAATAATATAATAATATAATAATAATAATATTATTCGATTTAAATCGAATAATTCAGAGCTCTCTCTCATAATGTTCAGAAAATTTGAAATTGATTTTCAATTAATTGTGCACTGTTCCAACGACAGCAGTCTAATTACATGTTAATATTCATGAACGTTATTATAGGTAGGCTACTTATGGTGGTGAAGCGCTTTCATATACTCGCATATATTATGTCGATACTGACTGTTGAAGAGACAACACTACTTCTGAAGAGACTCTGCTGTTGGAGGACAATAGTCTGAAAAGCGCTTCATCATATTGGTAGTAGGATTTGTTTTTATGGGTAGGCCTACTTTAAATTAGACTGCTGTCGTTCAAAAAGTGTTCACATTGATTCATCAATTAGCAGCTTGTAAAACTTTAGTAATTTACATTTTCAATAATAAGGACACTTTTTTCAGAGAGATTCAACACAGTCATCTAACCAGAAACCAAACAATGTCACGTTCATTTAATCCTACTATTAGTATCAGTTTGCAAAGGCATAATTCATTTTACATTTCGCAATGGCTGTATAGAAACCTTCCTCCAGAAATAGTTGAGGCTGGGGCGGGCCGAGTCACTGAAGTGTTAAAGCACAGAATTTCTGAATGGTTAATGTATGTTGGATGGCAGGATACAGAGAATTTAATCAAATCACCTTAAAATGTGATTGAAATTCAAATTTTAATCTGTTTTTCTTACCAAATACATTTTGCAAAAAGCGATTCCGGCTCTTCTGGTGTGATGAAAATAATAATTATTAATCAATTATAAAAATAGGTACTATTACAAGCCGATTGTCTAATTTTCTTCCAATGGATCTATCTTTTCTTCCTTCTCAAATTCAAATTGATTTTTTTTATATAATATAGTATCTTATACTTATAGCCCAATATTTTTCATTGAACACAACTAATCTTAAGAACTGCTCCCACACACGGACTTATAGTCTATGTGGGTTCTAATATTCATTTTATAATTGTAATTGTGTTGTTAAAATTGTATGATACGTGAATAAAAAATAAATTGAATTGAATTGAATGGAAAGTGAAATCAAAGAATAATTATTCAAATACATTTTGACAAATTTCTTATGGAGCAATAAAAGCAGGTACTTATTTAATCTCTGAAGTATGACAGTCGCCACAAAGTAGAATATTCTCTCTTCTTCTCTATCTTCTCTGTGCAGTCGCAAGACCCAATGACGGCTTGAATATTAAGCCTAGGCATAAATATATATTCAAGTAAGGTGGGACTTTTCCGACGCAAAGGGACTCCCCACCAAAAAAAATCGACAGGAATTTACTTTTTAATCTCTCATAACCTTAGCCTATCTCTCATAACTTAAAGACAGCTCAATTCAAAGATAAATTGAATCTTATTTCATTTATATGCCCTAAGCTGTATATTATTAGTTATTTTGTCTTGAGGTCTATGATCTGTTATTACTTGATCACTCATTAAAAATTAAACTAGTTCTATAGTAAACCAGTCCAGTAGCCTACATTCCGATTTTGTTATATTCTATTATTACTCTTGAAGTTTCAGAGAAATATTGAATGAAAAAGACTAAGAAATTGTCAAAAACCACAGATTTATTAATACTTAGAAAGTATTTATATATATTTATATTTTAAGAAAGTATTTTATATCCATATACTTTCTAAGTATCAATAAAGGATGATATTTCTAAGCATCAATAAATCTGTGGTTTTATCAAACAATTATATCATCCTTTATTGATACTTTCTAAGTATCAATAAATCTGTGGTTTTTGACAATTTCTTAGTCTTTTTCATTCTTAATTATTTCTTCTTCATACTTAATTGAGCACTATGAATAGCTAATTTACCTATACCTACTTCAAGTAGGCTACTTGAATCACATTGATTGTTATTTTGCATTAAATATATTTTTCAACTTCTTGTGACGTGAAGAAGTGAACGTTTTACAACCAATTCATGCGCTGAGCTTGAAAAAGTAATGGTTTAACGTGGCGGGAGTCTGGAGGTCCTTCATTGAGTACTATTTCGAGAAGTCTCTAAAAAATAGTGCCCAAGGAGCAGTCATAGATGGAGAAACGTCTAACGAGCAATGAATGAAGGGGTAGGTACCGTACCACAATTGAATATTTAATATTTGAACAATATATATTATTGCATTCGTTTAGTCAATTATTAGCAGTTTGAAGTGGCTCTTGAATGAATAGCTCCTTCACTTTCCATCATTTGTGAGAAAAACTTCACTGACTATATATATTCTTTATGTATTTTTCTCAACATAAATAAAATCTCAGTGAATTATTTTTCCTTCTTATTTTGTAATGAAAGAGTCTTATAGACTGAAGAGTCACTGTGCTCTCAAGTGCTTTGCTGTGAGTAAAACATCTTGGTATATGAGTTGATAATAAAAAACTAGAAACTTCCCGTATCACAAAAAAATATATGGGATAAGGCATAAATAATTATCATCTATTCAAAATTTAGGAAAACTCAAGCCTTCCTCAATAGATTATGTTTTGGAGTATTCAATCTTTTTAATAATATTATGTCTATCGATGCTAAGGTTTAAGTGTTGTTACACTTAGCTACGCTACGCTGAAGTACGTCTTCGGAAGACGTAGCCATCTTATCTTCCAATATTAAGGTCGTAGCTAGGATTTAATATTGAGAGATAGGACGTATTCCAGCGTAGCGCAGCTAGTGTGAAGAGACCTTTATCCTGTATTCACGTAAATTGATGAAACGCCTCTGGAAGTCGGGTTAGATGATACACAAGTTTCTCAACTATGAAAATGTGTTTTCTCATGAACACTTTCAATGATAAAGGCATGGACAAGGTACGAAAATATAAATACCTTTTACAAGCAGATATTAGTTATAAGACTAATATGATCAGAAAATTAATTGATGATGGAAACATAAGAAACATTCTAAACATAATTAATATAATAATAAAAGAAGATGTAATAGCCTGATTAGAGAGATTCTATGATTTCGACTATCGTTCGGTCTTCAGTAGCTTGATTGAATGGAGGCTAAAGTATTCAAGAAGATGTCGTAGCCTGATTGGAGAGATTCTATGATTTTGCCTATCATTCGGTCTTCAGTGGCTTGATTGAATGGAGGCTAATTATGCTTATTGTTAATTACATAAAGAACCTTTAAAACACTTTCATTTCTCGAGTTGAACTGTACAGTATCATAAATACACGAGTATAAAATGTATGGTTAACTTTATTCAGGCGAAAAATTCATAAGATTGAATAAACGATGAAGTGATTGAATAACGATGAAATTGATTTCTGATCAATTTTGAATGTACAACAATCATTTGAAACTTTATGTATGATTGGGTTAGATTCAGAAATAACACTCTTAGTTGTTTCATTAATTTATTACCAAAGTCCACTGCTCTTTTCATCCAGATCATAAATTCGAGCTCAAAATTGAAACATTTCACAATAAACACATAGAAGATAGATAAAACTGTGAACTGTGTGAATAAGAAATCAATAAACCCTTTATGTTGAATTCAAAGTCAATGGACACCTCTGGTAACATTGGAAAATACAACCATAGAGAAACGATAACATAAGTATAACAACGTAATAACTTACGCTATTGTTTCTATATGATACAACTGAAAACCAGTCATTGGTTTGTTGTGTAAGTTATTTGAAGTTAATAATCTAGTTATTTCCATAAAGTTTTCAAGAGGATAAGCGGAAGCGTAGAAAAAGAGATATCGTACTCTGACGTGTGATCAGAGTAAAGTGAAGTATCATCATCATCGTCATGGATTAGGCTTTTCAAGCCTGTTCCGGAGTCCATCTCTTCCTCGGTCTACCAATACTGCTTCTGCCTATTGGCATAGAGAAACAATAGCATAAGTAGATATCCCATAGCATAGGGCGTTTATGTCGCAACTTTTACTGTTATCTCAAGCCGATAGCCCACGTAGTTCTTTCCCGTGAAGCTTTATGACGCTGTTAGTCTCTCATATTGTGCCGTTCATACACTCTTACCCGGTCAAAACAGTAAAAATCAACAATAATCGACAGTAATCGGCTTGGGATAACAGTAAAAGTTGCGACATAAACGCCCTATACCATGGGATATCTACTTACGCTATTGTTACTCTATGCTATTGGCTTGTTGAGTAGGGCATTCAATGGGAAACAATCTTCAGGCATTCTAAGGACATGATCTGACCACTTATTTCTATATGTTTTTATCAAACTGTAAAGTGAAATAGAATATTGAATTGCTCAAATACAATACTAATTCACACACTAAAACATACATTAAGAACATCACATCAAACAAATGAATGAAAAGGTGCTAGAATCTTTGAGATCAACAATTTTTGGAACCAGCACTTTCTGGGACTAAAGGGTTCTGACATAAGAGAGGATGGCTCTTTGCAGGTAGAATCAGGTTTCTCCAACAGGTGGTTGGACATTGTTCTTCAACAGGAAGGCATCAACACATAGAATTAGCAAGTCAGTTGCAGGCCTATTCACCTATATATAAATATACTTTATATATTTATCTATTGACCGAGTGAAGTGAGGTCCAAGATTCAAGTCGACGGTTTGGCATTTCTCTTTATGTTTATACTGGGTGCGGCAGGAAGGGTGGATGTTTTTAGAACAGATAGTATTCGGATTTGGGTAGTCTGATTGGGCCAGCTGAAGTGAACATGTGTTCGGTAGATCATACCATTTTTTCTAGTCATTGTTTAATCGGTATCATGGATTCGTGGAATGTGCAACATCGTGTGTTTACTTACGACAGTTTTGTGCTTAATAATGAGAGTATCATTACAGTTCAGCGCGAGTTTCGTCGTCATTCCAATCTTGCGAGAAATGAAAATGTACCCACTCGTAACACCATTTTACGTTGGGAACAGATATGGTACACAATAAGAAAACATAATTAAGACGGTAGTTCTAAATCAAGAGACTGTAACAGAGTATTGGGCCGATTTAACTTGCTAAGTAATCAAAACTACAATTGCTACAACACGAGTTTGTTCATCACACTTGTTTAATTAAGTAGAACTCGTCTGACCTTTGCATAGAAAAATTCCTTCTCTAGTTCTTCAAGATATCTTATATATATGTCCACATATCTTAGATATATGTCTTTATTAGCTTGAGTTTGGAAAAGATTCTTATACAATTTTACTATTCACATGAAATTTATTATTTATTTGCATTTAAAAATGTTCTGTTCCTTAAAATTTGCCGCCCCTAAAAATCTGCCGCCCTGTGCGGCCGCCCGGTCCGCCCACCCCTGGGGCCGGGCCTGGTTGCAGCCGTTAATTGTGTTGAGTTAATTTGGACACAATATCTGGAATACAATAATTCTTGACTCTGCAGCTTCATTAAGACTGGGTAAGATTTCATAAGATACTAGGGTTATAGTATCTAGGGTTACACCATAGAGAGAAGATACATTTTTTTTTGGAATTTTCTGGAAATTAATTCTCAAAAAACACGGGGAAACGCTGGAGAACCCCGATTTTGTGCTTAATTTTTAAATTCTCTTAAAACTCAATCTTTAGACCTCAGATATTTTTATCCCTTATTGATTCATACAATAAGTACATCATCAAAAATGATAGGGAGAGAAAAAATAAGGTAATCTTATGCTATCCCTCTCCCAAATTTAGATAAGGTTACACATAGTCCGAAATATGTTAAGTCTTGTATTTGTTCACTTCACAATATTTTCAGTACTGTTTCTAACAATAGCTATAGTTTCTAACTTAAGCTATAGTTAGCTTAACAATAGCTTACGCTATTGTTTCTCTATGGTAATACACTCCCACAGGATTTGACAAGCACTCCTGATATGAGAGTGAATTTCTGGCGCGATTTTGAAGCTCTCTTATCAAACTTATGGGCTTTAGGTGAACTAGTTAACCAAATTTGAGAATTTTCTGGAAATTAATTCTCAAAAAAAGCTGTGAAAACACGGGGAAACGCAGGAGAACGCCGATTTTGTGCTTAAGTTTTAAGTTCTCTTAAAACTCAATCTTTAGACCTCAGATATTTGTATCCCTTATTGATTCATACAATAAGTACATCATTAAAAATGATAGGGACAGAAAGAATAAGGTAACCTTGTGCGATTCCTCTCCCAAATTTAGATAAGGTTACACATAGTCCGAAATATGTCTTGTAGTTGTTCACTTCACAAAATTTTCAGATAAGTATTAGAAGAAACTGATGGAAAAGAAAAACAACAAATTCAGGTTTATCTTTGCCTTATAGTCTTGAAACTTGAAACCCGATTAGGAAAACATTGTTGGATCTTAGCTAAGCCTGGACAACAAATCACCAAATGAACATTTCCGAGTATCCGACATCCGTAGTTTTCTAAAATATTAGAACTCACAGACCGCTGCAAAAACTCCGATTTTGGACGTACCGGTATCATTCACAATTTCTCATTCTAACCGTTTCAAGATTAGTAAAATTCCTCAAGTAACAATTTGAACATTTTGGACAGCGTAATAGAGTAAGGAGAAGATTATGCTACAGAGAAACTCTATGTGTATAGCTCCCAGTTAATGCTTTAGTATGTAAACAGCTCTCATACTTTCTGGTGGCATTGAAAATATTTTGGAATTATTATACTTTCAGGGTAATGTGCTATACACATTACATATTACACATCACAGAAGAATCGATACACTTCCATGGATTTCAACTCATTAACCGAACGCAGTGAGGTCTATGTTTTAACTACTCGGATTTTCTTTCGTCTGTTTGTATGTATGTAACGCATTTAGGGTCAAACGCGTTGATAGAATTCTATGAGATTTGACAGGAATATTCTTTTTCCACCTGCGGGTCGATGTATACACAAGATTTTTGAAATTTTGCATATGAAAGGAAAAGGAATTTCCTCCATACTCCGATATCATGCACTATATTGTATCATCGACTCTGAAGATCCCGGCTGCCTGAAAAGCAGTCGTTAGGTCATTTCAGAGGCCCTGAAATTGATCAGCTGCGACCTGAAAACTCTGACACCAGACCTGAGCCAGCCAGGTCACTCGATATTATTATTATCATTATATCTAATCTACTTCATTGATCTTTCAGGGTTACTCTCCAATTACTGTGCATTAGAAAAGCAAATACTAGTCGTAGGGTTGTGGAGAAAGAGAATTGAAAAATTTCTTGAATTTGATGTATAATATCACTTAATAATGAATTAATTTACCTATAAAATATTTGACACAAGGGAGCAAGTCTCATTTGTAGATGATTCTGACGGATAAGGCGAGCTAAACGAGCCGGCAGGCTAGTATTGCATAGATGAGAACCAATTTGACACTTCAACCACGGAGTAAAGAGCTAAACTTTCCTTATTTTTACTTGTCTTTCCTTATTTTGTGCTTCAACTATATACGACCGCAATCAGCTGTCAACGTTTGGAAATCCTCAATGAAAACCCTATAATGTTTCTTAGCGGTCAAGTAGCTCTAATTTATATTCATATTTAATTTAACCAACATCTAAAATATAATAATACATGAGTTCAGTACTGGATAGTCAGCAAGATTGATCCGACCTTATAGTATTTTGGTGTTGAAGTATTAATAGTTGGATATTGGCGAATCGTGAATGGTGTAATCAATGGATCAAATCTTGTTTTTGAAAGCAACAGGAAAAAAGTTCTATTTCCAAGAATTCGCCAACGAGGAGAGCCTCCAACTGGTTCTTGTTAGGTGTGTGTGAGTGTGTGTATATTATGTTCTTTGGCCTGCAGGCTATCTCGATTATTTTTGTTGTGGTAGGCACCACCCAGAGTCAATAGCCTCTCTCACTCTCTCTCACTCTCTCACTCTCTCTCTCTCTCTCTCTCTCCACTTCCACAATACTTTCTCAATGTTTTACTCTCGAGATTATCCTGTTTCTTACCTTTTCTTTCCCATCGCTGGAAGGCCTACCCTTTCGGTCATCTAGTTCGGAATCTTTGAATAATTATCCCCTTATCGCTCCCGATTAGCTCAAGCGACCTCCAATGATCCAATCCCGTCTTCAATTTAATATCTGATAAAAATTACTATATAAGATCTGGTAGCATGATTCATTCTCACAAACTGCTTGACGTCTCGTCAAGGGAAGTAGAATCATTGGATTTTCATCTACCACATCAGGTAGCATCATGGTGCGCCAGATTTTCTTCATTGCTGTAAGTATTCCATAAGATAATCTATTTGGAAGTTAAAGATCAGATTCAAGGATAATTATTGTAAAATTTTAAAAAGTGTGTGAATTTTGAAATAGCTGACTCATAAAAATAAGGAAAGACTGATTAATTTGCTTTTCTAGGGATATGTTCTAAACTCTAAGCGAAAGATTGAATACCCGCTGTCTAAAGCTCTACTTTCTTGTGAATAGACTCTCCAGAGAATTTTAATTAGAACCACCTTCTAAATCTTATTCAGAATTTTAATTCTAATTAAGAGATTTTTAATTTGTAATTTTGTATTACAATTCAATTCAATTCATTTATTTTCTCCTCAATGATACAAACATGTTTGAATAATAGTATTAATAATTCTGAGAATGAATAGGCTATTCTTCACTTGGGCTACATGGGCCTGTGTGCGAAGAAGATTCTAAATCGATTCATCTTATTTGTGTAGAAATCAAGTCAAAGATACATCATTGCAACCCTTTTAGTAGCTTTATAAGGATTATGATCAGAAAATAGCTACCTTACTACTGAATCAGTCAGTTAAAGTGTTTAGTAGGTACTATACGTACAGTGTCTTCTAAATCGAATAAATATCTGCACGTTTGGTAGAATTTTTTTTTGGAAAGCTAATGGAAGAGACTAATCAATGCATTAGTAGACTAGGGGCGAGTTATAGTAAAGCACCATCTTCCAATCAGTCGCTAGGGTAGGTGAATGCTAACTAAAGTTTTAGTTGGAACTTAATGCAATATTTGGTCCAGTATAACGTCCACAGTCGTGACTGTCATTATATTTTCAAAAGTATTCCAATATATTAAAAGTATGGAGTATTCTTAGCAGTCAATAATGTCTAGTGATGGAAATAGGTTAGTGAACATTCCAGAAACATATTCCTCATTGTTTATTTATTTATTTAATTTGTTTATTAATTTATTATCTATTGGGCTGGTCTCTTCAACTCTCGCACACACGTTATTCGTTTACACATTATTTCTCTTTCCTGTTGAAAACCTAGCGTAGGCTACTGATGTATAAGCTTTTATTGATTAGATTGATTCAAAGCTTCTAATACGACTCTTGAAATGAGTGCATCGTGAATGGCTTTGTCTTTTCTCATTTTTGACATCTCCATAGTCATATAGCGCTCTTTAAATTTATCTATTTCATTTATTGTACACAACATTCCAATCATAATTGACAGAGCGAAGTGAGATCTAAGATTCAAGTCGACGGTTTGGCATTTCTCTTAATGTTTATATGTTTTTATGTTGCGCATTTACGGCGAAACGCGGTAATAGATTTTCATGAAATTTCACAGGTATGTTCCTTTTTAAATTGCGCGTCGACGTATATACAAGGTTTTGGAAATTTTGCATTTCAAGTATAATATAAAAGGAAAAAGGAGCCTCCTTCATACGCCAATATTACCGTAAAAATCAGACTATAGAATTATTCATCATAAATCAGCTGTCTAGTGGACTATAATACTACCCGTTCAAAAACATCGAACATCTTGAAAATGTGTCTTTCCATCAACGTTGTAGACAGTTGCAGCCAGACCTGATAACAGCGCTCACACTCACATTCCGGGACAAGTCACGGTACGATAGGACAGAAAGCTCTATATTTATTTAGGATTTTTTCTAGACATTTTAAATTGATAAATTGTTTAATAATTTTTGAGAAAACATAACAACAGGTCAATGTAACTTACTGATCGCGAGGTCTACTGTTCACAGAACTACTAGTATAATTATGACCACATAGGAAAAACTGAGCCTGGAAAATTTCGATGAATAGTTGAAATTACTGCGCTCCGATCTGCTTAAGACCGATAAGTACAGAATTTAACCAGCTCACAGTCTAAAATAAAGTGCAGTGTATTTCACTTTGATTTTCCAAGTAGGCCTAGGCATGTTTCAAGATCACTCTATAGTGGGGTCCACGTCATAATGGCAGTATTTGATTAACATTGATATTGCTATCCTTATCCATCATTATGACAAAGCAGATAGCGCTATCCCTTTCTACCGATATCTGTATCCTCTATGGAAAACAGTGGCAAGGCAGAGAATGGGCAACACTGTTCTCCTATCTTTCTCCACTGCCATTATAACGTGGACCTCACTATAGACAAATACATCAGTAATAATTTGATTATTCAAGAATCCCCGATTATTATTATAATTGATTTTTGGATTGTTATTCCCGATGAGATCTTCATTAATTTGAAGCTCTACTAATAATTTGTAGATTATAAAATTGTTTTTAAAGATTATCTGTTTAAATAGATAAGAGTAAAATAGCTTGAACAGCATTGGGTGATACATGATATTTCATTCGCTATGAGGAACAGTACAATTTCCAATTAAATTGTTTCTCTTTCCCAATTGAATTCGATCTCTTTCTCCAAAAAAGTTGAACTAAAACTGTAGCTTGAACTATCAGCTGACTCAATTGATACACATTATAATAAAAATCTGGTGTGGTACACTCACACAACTTTCCTTGCTCATATTCGAAACTACGATCAGACTTTTGTATATGTGTATATATAATTGTTTTCAGAGTACTTTTTCCTTTGTGTAAATTGTGAAATTCAATGATTTTTTTAGTCGTCATTTTTTTAAAGTCGTCAAAACAGCTGTTCTACAGATGAAATATCTCGACTATGTGTTCTTTTTATGAACTGCTCTACCTACCTACCTCATGCACGAGAAGGAGGTTACAAAGTCCATTTCTCAAGGATGGGGTGGACCCCCCATTAGTTTCCCAGAAATGAGACTCATGCCAGTTGATAGTGCTTATGAATATCTATCCATGGTATGAATTTGAAGTAAATCGTTAAAGCAGTTTTCGAGAAAACGGTGAAAAACATGGATTTTTAGTCATTATCCGCCATTTTTCTCAAGAATATTACGGAGCTCCTGAAATTTTCTCAGAAATGAAACTTATGCCAGTTGATAGGGCTTAAAAATAGCTATCCATGGTATGAATTTGAAGAAAATCGTTGGAGCCGTTTTTGAGAAAACCGTGAAAAACATGGTTTTTTAGTCATTTTCCGCCATTTTTCTCAAGAATATTACGGAGCTCCTGAAATTTTCTCAGAAATGAGACTTATGCTAGTTGATGGGGCTTATAAATAGCTATCCATGATATAAATTTGAAGAAAATCGTTAGAGCCATTTTCGAGAAAAACGTGAAAAACATGGTTTTTTAGTAATTATCCGCCATTTTTTCCGCCATCTTGAATTGAATTTTATTGAATTTCTTATTGTCGGGTCCTCATGGTATAGGGACCTTAAGTTTAAAATTTCAAGTCGATCGGTTAATTAGGAATGGAGTTATCGTGTTCACAGACATACACACACACACATACACACATACACACATACACACATACACACACACAGACCAATACCCAAAAATCATGTTTTTGGACTCAGGGGACCTTGAAACGTATAGAAAACTTGAAATTGGGGTACCTTAATTTTTTTTGGAAAGCAATACTTTCCTTACCTATGGTAGTAGGGCAAGGAAAGTAAAAATGCGTCCATACTTTGATTAACCGAGTTTAATAGTTCAACCAACTTTGGAGAAAGCGATCTTTAGAGTCGTTTACACAGTCAAAGCTTAAACTTAAAATATCGGGGACCGAGCTTCGCTCTGGAGTACAGAAGCATAAACAATTTATTACGAAAGAAGAAATTATCATAACATTCATACAGAAATGTTATATCTAATCACAGTAAATTAAGTTAATTCCCAGAGGAATGCAAAAATTTCCCTCACAAAGGCCCAGTTGCACAAAAGCCGGTTAAATATTAATCCTGATTAACTTCACGTGAACCAAATCAGAAAAGACAATTTCAAAAAGATGGATCTACTGGAATTAATCAGGATTGAAAATAACCCGGCTTTTTTGCAACCAGCACTAAGTACCTGATTGAAAAGTTCATATTACTAAAGTTCAACAGCTGAGTCATAATTTTGACACAGTCCCACACACATGAACTCGCTCACTCACTCATCACCAACAGACGACGAAATAATTATTATCATCTGTTTTTCCAAGGATGAATAATAATTATCCTTTCAAATGTCCTTCAGCAAGTTTTCCCATGGATGAGACCTAGTGCAATCGAATCTTTATAATTATTATAAATCTACTATGTTCTTTATTTCATGAGAATCGTTAGAGCCGTTTTCGAGATCCGGTGAAATACAAACATATAAACATCTAAACATCTAAAAATCCAAATTTCTAAACATATAAAACAGAAGCTGCTCGTTTAATAGTATAGGATAACAAAGCTTCAGATGGTGGCTTGAACTAAAATTGAACCAAATCAAAACAAACGAGACTTGATATCGATTCAATCCAGTTTAAACTGGCACAGTGCAAACGGCACTTAATGTTGCCTTTACTAAGAGCTGGATTCCCCTTTCCATGAAAGGAAGAGCTCCATTCCAAAACCTGCTAAGTCAAAAACATAATTTGTTG
The DNA here is from genome assembly GCF_014356525.2 of Nilaparvata lugens. Classification (NCBI taxonomy): domain Eukaryota; kingdom Metazoa; phylum Arthropoda; class Insecta; order Hemiptera; family Delphacidae; genus Nilaparvata; species Nilaparvata lugens. The sequence goes on along the minus strand of NC_052505.1, from coordinate 14,827,682 downwards.
GCAAATTGGGAAAACTGTTGCTGAATCACTGTATGCTCTGTCCAATGAATTTCCGCTGGAAGTTAATTCATTATTAGAAGAATAATAGGCCTATGTATTATTTTCAAAGGTGTTTTTCAATTATCCAACCATTTTCTGTAGAAATAAAACTGCGCATGCGCAGTAACTTGGCATGAATTGGAAAAAAACGACTAGTTGACTTGACAGGTTTTTGAAAAAAATTAATTTTTGAATGGTTATTACAGCTTCAAGAAGCAGGTTTTGGCAAGAAACACACTAGCAAATGAAAAAGTCATATGCTTTGATGAAATAAAACCTGAAAAACAGAAATTGGAAAAAAATGACTTAGCAGGTTTTGGAATGGAGCTCTTCGTTACAAAGGCTATCTTTCAAACCAATTATTTCTGTAATGTTTCAGATGGTACTAGCGTTGGTGTTTGCAGCTTTAGCAGCTCCACCGCCAGAGGTAGATGCAATTGAAGCGTATTTAGCATCAGCTGCTGGTGACGAGGGGGGCGCTCTCACCCCCCTTGTGAGAGTGGCCAGACATAGGACCAGACCTCAGCACCCCCCTCACCACAGACCACCCCACTACGGGCAACATGGTTGATTCTAGCATTCAACACAAACTATGACCTCGAATCATCTCATTTATCACATCATAATTGTATCTCATCTAATCATCTATGCTCGTTCTTTAAAATATACTCCAATACTCTAGTATTGATTATTCATAATATTCAAAGTCTGACTGCAACTCAGTAACATATTTCATTGAAAAATTATGTCCATCCATGGTTGATCATCTATGATGAAGCATTCATATCCACATTTAAAATCATTACACTTTTATTTATTCTGCTTGTCATGTTTCTAATAAAATGGGATTTGATTTTTGTATAACTTGTTTGGTCTTTGAATTTTCTCCGTTCTTTCTTTTTCTTTCTTCCATTCATTCGTTATTCATCCGGAAGAGAAAAAAATAATAACCTTATGCTATTTCTCTCCCAAATTTAGATAAGGTTACACATAGTCCGAAATAGGTTAAGTCTTGTAGTTCTTCACTTCACAAAATTTTCAGTCCTTAAATATGTTTACAAAGTAGATTTTCAAATCATTGAGATTTTGAAGGGTTTTCATGCATCGTACATAATGTCGGGGACAATATTAAACTTCATAAATTATTTTCATCTATGATACGACTTCTTGTACTATTTGATCTCTCTATTAGTACTATCAGTTTTCTTTAGAAGAATGCAGTGGAGAAACAGAAAGTATAGTACAGTACTAGATTTTCGCGTATCAATAAGTCTATCGCGCCTGACTCTATCGATTGTGCTAATCATATAACTACTGTAGTAACAGAGAGTATTGATACGCTTTACCTTTGAAGATAACTTACTCTTACTCACTTTTACTCAATTGTATCCACTCGTTCAATAATGATTGACTTATGAATTAAGATTATCTTATCAAGTACCGTAAACAGCTTAAAACGTTGATAATATTGACGCACTACTCAAATTAAAATTAAAATTTATTTCCACACAGAAAAAATCATACAAATACAAGATACAATGCAATCATAAAGATGCAATGTGAATAATACTAAACTAAAAGTTACAAATTCTCAAAAATTATACAGATTAAAAAAAACATTTATTATTTCACATAAACATAAACTTAAACTATTGATTATACACTGCACAGATAAGTTTTCTTACTACAGCGGAATTTCTACTACACAGTAAATTTTTACTCGTGAAAGGGATAGTGGGATGTCGGCGGGCCTCTTCCTTTGGCCTATTTTTCATATAAATATGGTCTAGAGAACCAAGAATGAATGAATGAATTAACTTCTTCCTTTCATTCAATTTAAACAAACAAGCAAAACAATTGTATGAGAAATATGCCACTGTGTTCTATATATAGAGAATAATTACTTCAATTCTATCTGTCATCATGAACCAGAATAGATATCGGTGTAAATATTGAAATTGCAATAATTATAAAAGAGGTTTAGCTGTATGTTAATCAATTATTGGTTTCTTACAAGTCAAACGAAAAATGAGTCAATTTCTGCTCTTAGTGTCTTTGTTTTTATTATTATTTGATCAATTTATTACATATTTGAATTGGATAGGGGGATGAGAAAGATGAGATGGAGAGGTGAGGAAAACCTATTGAAACCTATTGTCTATTTTTAAAAAAAGTTTGTTTATGGTTCATTTTCCCGGAATCAGGAAAATGAAAATAAATTCGAAATATAATTATATGATAATTGTATGTAAAACTGACAAAACGCCAACGCGGTCGGCTAATTTATTAACCGTATTCATGCAAACATAGAAACAAACAGGATTGCTTCCATAACACAATAATTGACCGAATGGTTTATTTCTCTTTTAACTCTAGATTCTAGGTCTGTGTTTTCGGATTTTCTTTTGTCTGCCTGTATATAACGCGATTACGGCCAAATGCGTTGATAGAATTCGATGAGATTTGGAAGGAATATTCCTTTTTCAACTGCGCGTCGATGTATACACAAGGTTTTTTGAAATTTTGCATTTTAAGGATAATATGAGAAGAAAACGAATTACTCCATACTCTGATATCACTATATTATATAATCTATTATATATATATATATATATATATATATCTATATATATATATTATATATATATATATATATATATATATATATATATTCTAATTTGAAGATAGTATCAATCAGACTATAGAATTATTCATAATCAATCAGCTGACAAGTGGATTATTCATTGCATGCATTACACAGATGTCTGCCCGTGTCTATTTCTATAAGGTAGGGTTTCATTATTTTTTATGATGCGTGCCCATCAATATCAATATTTTCACATTTGAAAAAAAAATGTAATAGGTGATTGAAAATAAAATGAAAAATTATCAAATTAACTGAATAATGCTGAAGAAATTATAATATTATTGTTTGAAAAAATTAATTTTAAAATAGTTGATAAATATTTTTATCAGATGGAAAGATTATCACGGAACTGGATAAATTATCAGATGGGATACAAATTCAAACGTGAACTGTGTTTATTAACATGAGTGAGTTTTTTATCTTGGAGAAAACAAATAACAGTTTTTAAGAGTCAATTATGATTCAACTGTAAATTAGATTCAACTGAATCAACTAGAACAGGTGACATTAGATACTTGTGGATGAGAAAACTGCGTGAGGTCTACTGTTCACAGAACTACTAGCTACAATGATTCATAACATTTAACATAAATGTTGGTGATTCGTAACTTTAATGACAGATTCCTTTATGAGATCATCTCCAATGTCAATGCCAAATAGTTGACGAATGATAGGGCTTCCGCTAGTGACAAATTATTCATCAATAAATTAAAAGCTTGTTGGACGACAACAAGAAATGACACGATAATGAATGCTAGAAGTTAAGGAAATTTAATTCTAAATTATTGAATCAGAGCTGCACAACTATTATAGAGTACCTCTCCCAGAATAGCGCTGCACTTTCCTTATAACCAACTTGAACTTCTTCTAGAAATTCAATACTGGTTTCTGGTTTTCGTACCCAGTTTTCCTGGTTGGTTTTAAAAAGATAAAACTCAATTAATTCGTCACGGGATACACGCATCGCGTTTAGTGTATTTGGATCATATGCAGACTGGATTTGTTTGCGTGTTTCCTTGTGGAAACTGGAAGCTTCCCCATGACTCATTCACCGATGAATATTCTGGCCAACTCTATGACGATGCTATCTGCGGTGGACAAAGCCGGTAATTTCATATGCGAATCACACCGTTCCTAAGAATGATCGTCGCCTTCATGGAATAGTAAAAAAAAGTTGAAACCAGTTTGAAAGAATGTTGGGCCTTAGTATATAATATTGCCCTATTGCGTTTAGGGATTAATACAACTGCAAAACAGTTGCTGGATACACGCTGATATTTGGCAGTGGTGCATTATTGTGGTATTGTTTGTGCCTGAAGCAGTGGATACACAGTCCTGTTGATACCAGTTGTTCCTGAAACATCATACAACCTACTATGATTAGAGTTATCATTGTGAGTACAAATATTTTAAACTATTATTTTCAAATACAAAAGAAATGTTTTGCTCATGTTGTAAATTTTTTCTCAAAGGTGCTTTCTTAAGTTACCGAACTATCTTTATTAGGAAAAGTCTCCTTTTGAAAGAAATATTTTGCTTCTGTTGAAAGATTTTTCTTGAAGATGATTTCTCAAGATACCGAACTTTGTTTATTGAGAAGTCTGCTAAGAATTCTTCAAATTTTGGAGCATAATATGCTTTACAATTAATATCTTTTTCAGGAGAAGTCTCCTTTTGAAAGAAATATTTTGCTTCTGTTGAAAGATTTTTCTTGAAGATGATTTCTCAAGATACCGAACTTTTTTATTGAGAAGTCTGCTAAGAATACTTCAAATTTTGGAGCATTATATGCTTTACAATTAATCTTATATAGCAATATCAAATAAATGTTCTATAATCGAGACTATAGAGGAAGTGTTTTTTTTAGAACCGCTTCTCTAACATACAAATGATAATTTGTGTATGATAATTTTAATCCACTGTAAGATAATGATGGACAATGATTGAATGATACATTCAGATACCATAGCGGAAACTAAACATTATCAATTAGTATATTGTTTTTTGTCAATAGCTCAGCTTGAGTGAAGTAGGCCTAAATGTCATCAATATTGATCGGATAACTGCAGCACAAGTCTGACTTTGATGACTGTGCCAAAACATTAAGATTTATTATAATTTACATTTTGTCACATGTATCTTGTATTTTGGCGAAATAAATATTGTATTCTATATCTGTATTATTTAATAGTACGGTAGGCTACTTTTTTATTATACAATTCTAGTATATTTTTATGCTGTTTTTTGACTAGAAGTGGGTGTAGATGTAGTTTGTAAGTACATATTTGATTAGTAAAGGTATTTTTACCGTCAACCTCAAATGAAATTACTGCTGTTGGATTTCCTTTATGAGATGAAAATGTGATAACGTATAGTTCACGTCAACATTTTTTTTAAGCATATCCACTGTATATATTGTCATATCATATCATATCATAATTTCTTTATTCATAAATTTGTACAGTGTATACAATGAATAGTGGCATAAATATATATCTTTGATTAGATACAATTAAAAATAAAATACATAACAAATAAAACATCTACAGAATACAACAATACAAACATACAAACATTGTAAGCATATCACGCATATATTGTGATTGATTTTTTAAATGTCAACATTGACCAAAGTACAAATTGGTCTTGCCTCCTCTTTATTCAACAATCTTAGCCTCCTCGCACCAACCAGCTACTCTAGACAAGTGTCTTGAGGGCGCAGAGGTATTGGGGCGTCAAAATATAAAATCCAATAACAATATAATATAGCTGGAGCATTATTCTTATTTATATAGCCGCTGGTCTGATAATCAAGAGAACCCGATTTCGAATCTCAACCGGGGCAAACGTTTTTGATCACAGCACAATCACGTAGATACGGCCACCCCGTCTATCGGAGGAGTCCGTCTAAACCGTCGGTCCCGATTACCTAAAAAGTAGTCATCATCTCTCATCATCATCCCTCCAACTCATTACCCATGCACAAGCCTAAGAGCTTATGTGGGGGGCATCACACTCAGTATTATTTGAATAATAATCACAAGGTAGCATCAGTTGCTAAGATCAGTTGCCGATTCTTTGCCTTGTCACTGCCTTCTATAGATGATAGCTGATACCGGTATATCTGATGTAGGCCTAATATTAACTGTTCATTCTTGTTTGAAATAATCAATTATATTATTTTATTAGTCGAGAAATTATATTTTACAATGATTAAATAATTAATTTTCATAGTTGTAATTGAATATTTTGTTAATCATATTTCTACATTATTAAAATACGTTGTTCAAACGTTGCGGAGGTAAAAAGGATAGAAGGACAAGGATAGACAAGGAAGGACAATTTTCATAATTTTGGTTAATTATATTTATACATCGTTAAAAAACGTTTTTCAACGTTGCGGATGTAGAAAATGTTTTAACGAAGGATGGGCAAGGATAGCAATATCAATGTTGATAAAATACTGCCATTATATCGTGGACTTCACTATAGATCATCTCGTTCTCATATCTTCTTCAGGAGATATGATAACTTTTATCTAAATAACGATTCTTTACCTTGCACTTCAGATCTGTGTGATGGCAGTGTTTGCCTGACGATTTTTGTCTACATTTTTGATACTTTTCCTTGATAAATTTGATACTTATACTCTCTCTGTAAAAATCAACTTCTGTCTTGGGAGGGACATGAGTAGCAGAGGAGGCTTACAGAGGTAGGGATACAACGGCTGCGAAGTTGCCGTTCTAGCCGGCCAGCATTCCTCTAATTTCTCGTGAGTATTCAAGCGCTCATGTTAAACTTACGGAGATTCCTGTCTGGAATCCTTCAGTCGACTGACTCTGTGGCGAATCATATGATTGCCACCGCCACCTGTGATGTTTTCAACTAGCGTAGTTTGTTTATGACTTGTAACAGTTTTATTTTCATATTTACCAAAAAGTTCAATTTTGTAATTCAAACATTAAAATTAATTCATTCCATTTCGAAATAGGAATCATCAAATTAAATTCCTATAGGTAATTGTAATTCTATAGGTCACTGTAATTGGCTGATCTCCCTCCATTTCTCTGCGCCGCATATTCCTCCAGGTCTGAAGTTAATTTGTACAGAGTATAATTATGATACATTCCTTTTATATTATTACAATTACAAAGATTTATGATGAATAAATAATTTTATTATTTCATATTTTAAATGACGATTCTTTTCCTGCAATTCAGATCAGTGTGGTGGCAGTACTTGCTGCAAACGTGGACTGCCGTTCGTCGTACGTTGGCAGTCTGGGTGGATATGCCATTCTGCCGAAAGCTGCCGTGGAGCCAGACAGAGGGGTGGCGGAAGTGCCGCCCCCACCGTCCCAACCCGAGCAACCCATCCCCTCGCCCGATGCCAGCGACCGCCACGCAGCCCCCGCAGTGACCACCCCCCAGGTCGTACCCCTCTTCACCTCTGACTTCAGCAGTCCGCCTCCCGAGACATTCGTTCCAGAAGTCACACCCAGGTGAGACAAGTAACATAATAGCATAGAGAAACAATAGCGTAAGTAGATATCCCATGGTATAGGGAATTTATGTCGTAACTTTTACTGTTATCTCAAGCCGATTACTGTTGATTATTGTCGAATTTTACTGTATTGTTGGGGTGAGAGTGTATAAACGACACAATATGAGAGACTACCAGCTTCACGGGAAAGAATTACATGAACTATCGGCTTGAGATAACAGTAAGAGTTGCGACATAAACGCCCTATACCATGGGATATCTACTTAATTATCATACCTCTATGATAATAGGCTATGGCCCGGTTGCATAAAAGCCGGTTAAATACTAACCGAGATTAATTTTACGGAACCAATCAGATAAGGCCTTTTAGATAAGACGGCTTCTCTGATTGGTTCTCGTGAAATTAATCACGGTTAAGATTTAACCGGCTTTTGTTCAACCGGCACTATAGCTACTCACTCTTATTTTAAGAGCTACTGAAAGTATTGAAACATACTAGAATAGGCTATAACTAACTATTCGTTGTCATTTAGATAGCCAACTCATTTACAATTTTTTACAGCACCTGAGATAAAATAATAGGATACTCGATTTATTCTATTGTCTTTATAAGGCTACTGGATGTATTGAGAGACAATAGGCTGTTCGTTGTCATATAGGTAGCCAACTTATTTAAAATTTACAGGACCCGTGATAAAATAAAAGCGTACTGTCTTGATCAAGAAATAAAAAATACAAGTACCCTTTTCAAAAACTTCTATTGACAACATGATTGGCATTTTATTCTGTGAATAAAAGTTTTCACAAAAATACTTGGATTTATTTTTATTTCTTGATAAATGAGAGTAGTCCTCACCAAAAAGTTGATAAGGCTACTTGATGTATTTTATTGTGGTTTGATTCACAGCACCTCACATACCTATTGTACAAATAGAACGATCAGGTCGATGTTTAGCTTTCAGTGTTATATTAATATCTCTTGATCAACCCTTGTTAAGAAATGAAATAAACTGATGAATTGATGCTACACTGATTCTGTATTGCATGCTTGCTTTCCTGTATTCAAAGGTCCGTTCCTTCACAAATAAGTCTTTCTCCTAAGTTGTCCCTTTAATCGACTTATATATTTAGAGAATGGATAAGCAGTATCTTAACAGCAGTATTTAGGATAGTGTGTAAAACTTCACTGTACTTTTGTATACTTTTTCGTATTCTACTTTTGTACTTAGCTGTAGAAGATCTTGTCCATCATTTGTACAACTACAGGAACTGTTCCATTTCCAGAATCTATCATACTAAGATTTTTCTATTCGATTTTCCAGTGTACTAGACGAAAACATCGCTGTTACAACGATATTCATTGAACCAGTGCCAACCGATGAGACTGTATCAGAGGAGCATCACCATGAAGAGACACATGAAGAGAGGCACGAAGAGAAACATGAAGAGAAACACGAAGAGAAACATGAGGAGAAACATGAGGAGAAACATGAAGAGAAACATGAAGAACATGATGAGCACGAAGGACATGACAAAATTGGTGCACATGGAAAACATGACGGCCCTTGCAAGCACGGAAAACATGGTCAGGACAAACATGAAGACGACGACGACGACGATGATGATCACCATGATGATAAACATTCTTCAGGACATGATTACGATGATGACTACGACTACGTTCACGTTTTCCTACACAGCGTTCCCAGCCCAGCTCACAAGCCAATCATTGGAGATCATCCATTCCTGCACAGGCCAAGCTTTGCATTTCAGCCGAGTTCATTCTCCTCTTACAAACCAAAATCTTCATATCAGCCATTTCCATACTGGAAATTTGCAGGCAAATATGATTGAATACTCGACTTGGATAAGTCCCATTCATTCTATAGTAGTCCATATCTAGGATAGGATATGGAGAGTAGCCAATACTTTTCAAAAGAACTAGTCATTCCTGAATCATTGCTACCGCGTACCGTACCGATCCAATTATATTTAACGTGAATCTTGAATAACATCAATTTTATTGTAGATTTTAAAATTTTGTTCGAGTTTTCTCTTGATATAGTAGCACTTGATTGTAATTCTACCTATCAATGAACTATGCCATAGTGATAGAAATGATCCAATCAACTTTAGAAGACTGATTTTCCTCAAGGCTTTTCTATTTCTCAAGATAAAAGATTCTTTTAATAAGATATTAGAACCAGATAGACTACATGAATAATATTGAATAATGCATACGCTTCTTTACGCAGGACAAAAGATGTTTCAACCTCTGAAGATGACGCTTTTAAAGAACATGGTCTGACTACAGATGAGTTGGATGATTATGAAGACTACCATATCTCGATAGGATGGATATAAGATTTTGTCAATTGTCCACTCGCATGCTTTATTGTGCTTTGTACTATAGATGAATCCTTTCATAATTTATCTCACTTATATACATTATTTCCCATCGAAATAAAAGTTATATAACTGAAAGTGTACTGCTGTGCAGTAGATAAGTTTTATTGCATTACAAAATTGATTACATATGTACAGTGAATTGTAGATTATAATTACATGAATCATCTCTTTTTCTTTGAGTTTTTAAATTATTATGAATTTATTCTAGTTTTTCTGCTCTCTTAGTATTTCACTCTTAGTACTTCTTCTTTTCGGATTGAAATTTTATTTTTTTTCTAGTTTTCCATACATTCCACATGTTTCTTTTTTCTTTATTATATTTTTTCTATTTTCGACTGAATCTCAAGCCACTAATTATAGCCGACTGATTACTCGTTGCCATCGCTCAAACTACTTAGTTTTGCTGGTAACGCCAATGATAATATTATAATCGATTTTTAAATGGAAAATATTTTAATTTTAAGTTTTTGTAATGTATTGTATATGAAAATTTTTATATTTTTAACATTTGTAGAGTTTGTTTAATGATTTTGGCAATAAATATTTCTTTCTTTCTTTCTTTCTTTCTTTCTTCTTTCTTTCTTTCTTTCTTTCTTTCTTTCTCTGATTGGTTTTCGTGAAATTAATCACGGTTAAAATTTAACCGGTTTTTGTGCAACCGGCACTATAGCTACTCACTCTTATTTTCAGAGCTACTGGAAGTATTGACACATAATAGAATAGGCTATAACCTATAATCTATCCAAATTAAAAATTGTTTGTTTTATTCTAATTTATATTTTAGATTTTGATTTGGTGTAGAAATTGGAATGGACATCATCTATGTATAATATTTGGACAATTTAAAACTAAATTAGGAAATTGAAGAAGTTTTGGGCAATAGCCTGTTTCTTCTTTTTGATCCTTGTATTGTTTTTGCTAACCTAATAAATAGATAAATAAATAAATTTAGATAGCCAACTCATTCACAATTATTTACAGCACCTATGATAAAATAAAAAGATACTCTTTTGTCTTCAGGGCTACTAGATGTATTGAAACGCAATAGAATAGGCTGTTCGCTGTCATCTAGGTAGCCAACTTATTTACAATTTACAGGACCCGTGATAAAATAAAAGGGTACTTGATCAAGAAATAAAAAATCCAAGTACCCTTTTCAAAAACTTCTATTGACAACATGATTGTCATTTTATTCTGTGAATAAAAGTTTTCAAAAAGGGTACTTGGATTTTTATTTCTTGATAAATGAGAGTAGTCCTTACCAAAAATTTAATAATGCTACTTGATGTATTCTATAATGATTTAATTCACAGCACCTCACATACCTACTGTAATAATGGAACGGTCAGGTCGATGTTTAACTTTCAGTGTAGATCCAGCTTGCAATCGACTTTCATTGACTTTCATTACGTACACTTTTTTGAAGTGTAATATTAATATATTTTGATCAACCCTTGTTAAAAATGAAAGAAACTGATGAATTGTTGCTACAAGATAAGTTTTTTTCTGTATTCAAAGGCTCGTTCTTCCACAAAGAAGTTTCTCTCATAATTAACCCCTTAAATAAAAAAAAATCACCCCACATAATATATTTAGAGAATGGATGAGCAGTATCTAAACAGCAGTATTTAGGATATTGTGTAAAACTACACTGTACATCAAGCTGTAGAAAATCTTCTCCATCATTTGTACAACCACAGGAATTGTTCCATTACCAGAATCTATCATACTAATATTTTTCTATTCGATTTTCCAGTGTACTAGACGAAAACATCGCTGTTACAACGATATTCATTGAACCAGTGCCAACCGATGAGACTGTATCAGAGGAGCATCACCATGAAGAGACACATGAAGAGAGGCACGAAGAGAAACATGAAGAGAAACACGAAGAGAAACATGAGGAGAAACATGAGGAGAAACATGAAGAGAAACATGAAGAACATGATGAGCACGAAGGACATGACAAAATTGGTGCACATGGAAAACATGACGGCCCTTGCAAGCACGGAAAACATGGTCAGGAAAAACATGAAGACGACGACGATGATGATGATGATGATCACCATGATGATAAACATTCTTCAGGACATGATTACGATGATGACTACGACTATGTTCACGTTTTCCTACACAGCGTTCCCAGCCCAGCTCATAAGCCAATCATTGGAGATCATCCATTCCTGCACAGGCCAAGCTTTGCATTTCAGCCGAGTTTATTCTCCTCTTACAAACCAAAATCTTCATATCAGCCATTCCCATACTGGAAATTTGCAGGCAAATATGATTGAATACTCGACTTGGATAGGTCCCATTCATTCTATAGTAGTCCATATCTAGGATAGGATATGGAGAGTATACTTTTCAAAAGAACTAGTCATTCCTGAATCATTGCTACCGCGTACCGTACCGATCCAGTTATATTTAACGTGAATCTTGAATAAAATCATTTATTTTAGATGCTATTTTTTTTTAATTTTCTCTTGATATAGTAGCACTTGATTGTAATTCTACCTATCAATGAACTATGCCATAGTGATAGAAATGATCCAATCAACTATAGAAGACTGATTTTCCTCAAGGCTTTTCTATTTCTCAAGATAAAAGATTCTTTTAGTAAGATATTAGAACCAGATAGACTACACGAATAATATTGAATAATGCGCACGCTTCTTTATGCAGGACAAAAAATGTGTCAACCTCTGAAGATGACGCTTTTAAAGAACATGGTCTGACTACAGATGAGTTGGATGATTATGAAGACTACCATATCTCGATAGGATGGATATAAGATTTTGTCAATTGTCCACTCGCATGCTTTATTATGCTTTGTACTATAGATGAATCCTTTCATAATTTATCTCACTTATATACATTATTTCCCATCGAAATAAAAGTTATATAACTGAAAGTGTACTGCTGTGCAGTAGATAAGTTTTATTGCATTACAAAATTGATCTATTGTCAATATTGAGAATATTGATTGTCATATCATTGTAGGCTACGTATTATGAGAAGCGATTAAAAATATTTGTAATCCATTGCTTTGTTTTTATTCTGTATGATTCCTTGCACATATCGTCATTATGATGCAGCTACTCAAGTGTTCTGAGTAGAGTAATTTGAATATTTCTGCTGTACTAAACTATGTTTTTATTCTGATTCCATGCACATATTATTCCACATATCGTCATTATGATGCAGCTACTCAAGGGTTTTAAGAATAGTAATTTGAATATTTCTACTGTACTAAAATTATTGTGCCAGGCTAGTTACACACACATCGTTTTTGGACGTACGATATTTTTCCGTCCTTTAAATTCTATTAGATTGAACAGATGATGTTTGTCAAGTTACGTTTAATCTGATAGACGACGAGAAATCGAACGTCCAAAAATCGATGTGTGTGTAACTGACTTTACTTGAAACTCACAATAATTTCGTTCTCAGATCAAATCTCTCTATAACTTAATTTTTTTGGCAAATTTGAACTAGTGGAAATTGCAAAAAATTCTGTATAAAAGGTTTTACTGACAGAAAACGTTGAACCCAAGTCGAAGACTGGTCTCTTCATAGGAAATTCCTCAGAGGAAGCCGGCAATTGAGCTTGATTGATACAAAGCTGGACTTGAATATTTCGCTGGAGTCCATTAAGCACAAATAAGCCATTGAACAATTCAATCTAGAAATTCATTGGATTTGAAATGCAGGAAAACATTGTCCTGACAGATTATCAATTGTTGTTGATCAAATAATGATAGATCATCACTGATCAATGAAGTCGATCAAACAATGTTGTAATATTTTATTGTTGAAGATCCGTTGTTTACTAAATTTAACAATACAGTATTCAAAAATTACTTTCAAGTAGAAATTGAACTCTTGGGTTCACTTGTGGACTCCTAAATCAAGTCAAGCCATGAAAACCATTGCGCTCAATGGCACTCATCAAAATCTGATGCATCTTTTTCTGATTGATCGATCTCAAGGCAGAATAATAGCACAGAGGAAAGTCAGCATAAGATATTCTACCAGTATTATTCGTCTATTCTATGAAGTGTTTCAAGGCTGAAATGATACAGAAGATAAGTCTAAACTTGAACTTTTTATCGTCTCTTGTAGCGGCATTCATTGGCCGATAGAATCTTTATTGTAATAGTTGATTGTTATCAGAGGAATTAAAGAACGAAAGATGAAGCTGTTTCAACTTTCCACATTCAAACGTATACCGACTATTTTATTCTTTTGACTACCTAGATAAGACTGCAATAAGAGAAACTGAATAATAGGCTCATCTAAATAATAGCTACCTGTTTGTCTGTTCTTCTTCTTCTTATGATCGTAGATTCCATATAATGTTCCAAAAAACATAAAGAAAACATACATATCAAATGTGGTTTGTTGAAATAGTTATTTGTATATCTAGAGTGAAAAATACGACTTTTTCTCCATGAGGGAAAAAGTTTGAAGCCCGAGGCGAAGCCGAGGGCAACAATTTTCCTGAGGGAGAAAAAGTATTTTCGCTCGTGATGTACACAACATTTTTCCTCCATCTACATTTTTTTATAGAAACTGCAAATTAAATCATTCTAATAACTACGTATGGTGACAATGTTTCCTAACAACATAACCTAAACCTAAAAACGGTCGTCTGATAGGCACTGCTGATTGCGCTATCTATCGGCCAAAGTTGTAACAATCATATCAGCTGAGCTACCAAAAATGGCTGACTCCAGATCACGCGGTTCAGATTTGAATTGCAGAATGCAGATCAAAAATATTTGTTGGCTGGTATTTGAATAGAATAAAGTATTTTAAAAATTGTATAAATTTTTGTTGATCAAATAATGATAGATCATCACTGATCAATGAAGTCGATCAAACAATGTTGTAACATTTTATTGTTGAAGATCCGTTGTTCACTAAATTTAACAATACAGTATTCAAATTTTAACATTTTATTGTTTAACATTTAATTGTTGATTTTATTATTGTTTATGGATTCAACTTTACAGTATTCAAAAATTAATTTCACGTAGAAATTGAACTCTTGGGTTCACTTGTGGACTCCTAAAATCAAGTCAAGCCAAGAAAACCATTGCGCTCAATGGCGTTCATCAGAATCTGATGCATTTTTTCCTGATTGACCGATCTCAAGGCAGAATAATAGCACAGAGGAAAGATAGCATAACATATAAGTATTATTCGTCTAATAGTGTTTCAAGGCTAAAATGATATACAGAAGATAAATGAGGAAAAGTGACAGATTATAAGCTACTTTTTCGCTCTTTACAGGCAGCATGTTGGAAGTGACAGCAAAAAGGATAAGATAAGTTTAAACTTGAACTTTTTATCGGCTCTGGCAGTAACATTCGGCCGATAGAATCTTTATTGTAATAGTTGATTGTTATCAGAGGAATTAAAGAACAAAAGATGATGCTATTTCAACTTTCCACATTCAAACATGGTTGATATACCGACTATTCTATTCTTTTGTCTGTCTAGTTAAGACCACAATCAGAAAAACTGAATAATGCGGGCTCATCTAAATAGTAATAGCTACCTGTTTGTCTGTTGTTCTTCTTATGGTCGTAGATTCCATCAAATGTTTTAAAAACAAAAAGAAAAACCACATTTCAAATATGGTTTGTTGGAAAATTATTTATGTTTTGGCTAATGATGATGCCCATATGAGCTCCAGGCTTGTGCGTGGGTGATGAAACGGATGATGATGAGAGATGAATATAATCTGGACCTAAATTTTAGGTGGGTTACAATCCATCGGGAAGAGGTCTTTAGACTCATAAATGATATTCATATGTATTGGCTCTACAAAGGGGATTGCAGGAATTTTAAGATGTAGACTGAATTTCACTGCAAAAAATGACTTCATTACTGTAGTCACTGTGAAAATCGTAGTGGAGTGAAAATTGTCATCTCTTCATTGAGTAGTACTTAGTAGTACTTAATTGAATATAGTTTATAATCATAGACCATCTACAAATTCAAGAGTCCCACTTGAAAACAGGATAATTGATTATTCATCATCGTATTTTGATGATTCTTTGATGAAACTTTACAAAGATTTGAATGAGGTTTAGAACACTTTGTATTTGAGCGTTGATTTGATTTGGACAGGTGCATTCCGCCACTCAATTTCTATCCAGTGAATGATGAACTGGATTTGTATAGCTCATTTTCTATTGTTCCGGAACGTTTGTGAAGTTGTTGGAACCTGCTTCAAAATTATGTTGTTATGTAATAGATATCGTTAATACCGTAATACTGCTTGAGAAATGTGCTGCAATTTCACATGGAGCTTAGCTTTCTTTACAAAAATCAACTCTTTTCAACTCAGAATAGTATTATACATACACCTTAAAGTTAATCCGTCATTTTAGTATTTGTGGTATGTACCTTAGGCTACAGTAGCGTAAGCCACATTGTGGCCTTCTCCCTTGAAACAGTACTCTACTATTTTTTAACTGCAGTATATTACTCGAGTTGAACAATTTATTTTTGAACTTAATCATGATTTACTTCAGGACAAAGATCATAACACTGATTAGTTTTACAGCGTAATAAAAATTCAGCAAAAATCAGTGAGCAGTCTTGAAAGATGAACTTCAGTTGAGACTTCAGATGCTGTGTGGCATCCCAATGAGGGCAATAAAAATAATTACAGGCACTTATAGATCAGGACTGGTTTTTGAAGAGCAGCAATCATTTTTTGCTAAAACCGGCTTGGCTTCACTGCACTACCGCACCTTTCAAAACACCGGTTAGATCAAGTATTACTTTGCAAATTTGATTAATTTTACTGATAGAGTTAAGAACAAATTAAAAATACACTCAACTATTCCTAAAATCAGAAATCTTGTCAAGAAATTTCCTGATATTTGTAAGTTTGCTAGGAGTATTTAAGATGAGCTTCAGGCAACACTTCCACGAAGAGGCAAAAAGGAGGTGCCCTGAGGCGAAAGGTGACCTTCACTTCATCATCCACTTGCCGACATTTTATTTTTTTGTGGGATTTGTAAAAATTATGACAAAGTGTGCTCAGGTAAGCGTTGAGAAGTTTCTGCTTTGAAAAGTTTTCGTAGCTTAATAAAGTCTCTACAGTAGCGAAATGTTGAATGCCGAACTGCTCGAGAAAGTTGCATATCGCCCGACAGGCTTTTACGCTTCGTTGAGAATTCCTTCATCAAGTTGCGAACAGAGTGTAGAATGTGATACATTCTATACTATCTGGTTGCAAATTGTCCAGAATGAATTATACGTTTCTAACAATTCAATAATTTAACAGCATTAAGCTGGGGACACACCTGACATACAGTGTAACCATAGAGAAACAATAGCGTAAGTAGATATCCCATGGTATAGGGAATTTATGTCGCAACTTTTACTGTTATCTCAAGCCGATTACTGTCGATTATTGTCAATTTTTACTGTTTTGTTGGGGTGATAGTGTATGAACGGCACAATTTGAGAGACTACCAGCGTCACACAGCTTCATGGGAAAGAACTACGTGAACTATCGGCTTGGGATAACAGTAAAAGTTGCGACATAAACGCCCTATACCATGGGATATCTACTTATGCTATCTTTTCTCTATGGTGTAACGATCCCACTCCGATCATACAGGGGGACGACTGTATGACAAAAAACAGATAACGGACTTGAATGCGGCAAGCCTCTCCTCACCATTATTATACTAGCGGGTAACCCGTGCTACGCAAGTGTCTAATTAAAAACTTGACAAACTGAAGATTTGACCCACTGAAATCTTGATGAATTTAAAATAGGTCTATAACCACCCTCTATAAATTATAAATCTATATGCCAAATTCCAAGTTAATCAGTCCAGTAGCTCAGACGGGATATTACGTCATTCGCACCCCCCTTCTGTGGACACCCCTCGTGTAACGTTTTAATGACAACAAAAAAAGTTATAATAGTTTAATGAATTGATTCATTCGTTGATGACTCATCAATTGACTATTCTGCGAGCATATCCATAGAATGGACTATTGACTGTTATCTTGATTCCTCATTTGTAAGTATTAAGCTGGGTTTACACCAAAGTTACTTACAAAATGTTAATAACTCAATCCTTAGAGATTCTGTTAGATTGAACGGAACTTGACAAACACATATGTTTATCATGGTATGATAAGTTATATTCAATCTAATAGAATCTATAAGGATTAAGCTATTGACATTATGTTAATATCTTTGGTGTAAACGCAGCTATAAAGTTCAAATAAAAGTTAGAAATTTAGAAGTAAACTAATGCTGCGTTTTAGTACATGCACCAAAAGAGTAAATTCCTGAACTTTATCTCCTTAAGCGTTTACACCAAAGTTATTAACAAAATGTTTATTTTTTCGTCTTTATAGATTCTATTACATTGAACGGAACTTGACAAACACATGTGTTACATGTGTATCAAGCTATCATGTGTATCAAAACATCATGTGTATGATAAGCTATGTTCAATCTAATAGAATCTATAAGGACGGAGAAATAAACATTTTGTTAATAACTTTGGTGTAAACGCTTAAGGAGCGGCTTAAGAACTTTCAAATTAAGGTAAAGAGCTCTATTTAAAGATAAAGTTCAGAAATTTACTCTTTTGGTGCTTGAACTGAAATTATATTTTCTAAAAGTAGGTAGGGTTTTAAATATTCTCTTGTTATATTCTCTATATTTATTCTCTTGGAATAAATCTTAAGAATTTTTAAAATTAGTCACTTTATTTAACTTTATCAATAAATAATGAACAACAATAATATTTCTGAAAATGGAATCATACTGAGTGTGGATAGTACAAAATCATTGTCAAATATTCGAACTATAACTGTATCAACTGTATTCAACTGCATCTTCAACTTCATATGCATCTTGAAGCTTTATGGACCAGTCAATATTGTACTTGTTATTTTGTAAAGTGTGCAGTGTTTTTCAGAGTGAGCTGTGCAGTGTTATATATCTCTCTCTCATCCTCTGTGTCCTCTACCGTAATGTCCTCCTCCTCCTCTTCCGTAGCCTCCACCTCCGTGGTGATATCCGCCGCCCCCATGTCCGCCTCTGTACCCGCCCCCATAACCGCCCCCGTAGCCGTAATGGCGGGCTTCGGATGCCTGTAAATCGTCCGTCGCTGCGGGCTGCGAACTGAGAGCCTTGAGCAGCGGAGACGCATCATCAGCTGCGACCAGCGCAGCGAACGCTAGCACGGCAAAGCACACCTGTCAAACGAATTCAATTTCAAATTTTATTCAATCCATATCAGAATATTTATAAATCATAAGCAAGGGTTGAAGAAAGGGGACGGGGCCGCGATACCTGTACACTGGGCTATTGTTCCAAAAAGGTGCATCCTGCAACTCTCGACTATTACACTCTATTGTCCTCTGAATCCGCTTCATTACCCTTATTAGTGGCCGGAGTGGCCCCGTCTGCTTTCTTGAAGGCAGTTTTAGCTGGTAGGGACTCATCTATTACTTTCCACCATACCTGATACTTGTATTCTCACTTTATTATTGAATCTAGATCAGTTTTCAAGTACTTGTTATTCAATTATTTCTAATGGTTCATTTTGATGAAACTCAAGTTGCTCACAAGCTGTACACAGACTAACTTGAGTTACATACAATTCGTGGTTACACACCACGTGCGCTATTCATCAGCTGATGATATGCGTATTATATTATTCATTTGTATGAATATAATTATCAAATAATTCAATATAATGTATAGTATGATAATTATAGCATCAGCTTATGGAAAGCGTACGGCGTGTGTTCGTGGCACAAGTCTTCTTAAAAAATCTTTATAAAAAATAATACGTTCTAAGTTTGAGTAAATTTGTACTTATAGTCGAGAGTAATGTGTGTGTTTATCCAATCAATGTAGGCTACCACTGGTTTACAGCTGGAAATGCCTTTAAGTAATCAGACTGGGCCACCAATTTATTCCTTGGAATGGAATCCTTAACAATAGACCACGAAAATGTCGAACCTCATTAACAATAGGCGACCACTGAAGGGTCACTAGAACTTCTACCTGTTCATCCATTGCTTTCGGCGGCCCCGTCTCCTTTCTTTTACCCATAATCAAAAATATAACAAGATTACACAGCTTAACAAGTTAAGAATAATAAGTCAACAATTATTTAGTACCTAATAATTATTAAACAAAAATATTGATCATTCAACAGGGTCACTATAGTGAGGTCTAGGCTATAATTTATTCATTTATTTATTATCAAGGAAGATCACAGCAGAGACAAATGATTACTACATGTTGAACGGTGTCTTTACCCTATGATTACAGGCATTAAGCCCAAATCAGGCTTCACTACTATTTGCTCGTACAATCAAATTTGAGCAATTGAATAAGATGAAACACTAGACTTGAAAGACTATACACTATACTACACCAATACAGTGAATGAAATTCACAAAAGGTATAAATACATATGAGCATAGGTACGAAAAGTATATGTAAATAGTGTAGAAAGTAGTATAATGGCTGTGGAGGAGGATAGGTGGACAGCGTAGCAGATTCTCTGCCTTGCCACTGCTTTCCAAAGAAGTTAGCTGATGTCGGTAATATTAACTGCTAATTCTTGTGTAGAATAATAAAATATTTCTTATTGGTCAAGAAAATATTTTTCAATGATTTAAAGATAAATTTTCATAATTTTGAGATTGAATATTTTGTCAAGTAGCCGAATTATATATTGTGGAGCGTTTTTTAACGACTTCACATATGTAGAGTGAATCTTGTACTAAATCAACGGTGTTGAGGTTATAAATTTTGTAACTGCGTGCGTGGACGCTAAGTGTATACCATACTGATTGATTCACTACAAGATTCAATACAATTGTCGGAATCGCAGGAGGCCTAAACGCTCGCTCACCATTGATTCTTCTTATGATAGATTGTATGGTGATGAAATTTTTATAAGTAGTGTAGCGGACGCTAAAACACTGAATACGGATACCTTAAAATTATTACCTTTGAAGAATGAGCATACAAAATCATACAGGTCGAGCAAAAATCCCGATGTAGATAATTTACGGGACTGCGTCTCTAATAAGTTCTGAAGGATTAAAATACAGTACTTGGACCAAATATCGTTCAGAATATATTTCGAGAACAGAGTCTTGTCGGGTTTTAAGCTCTATTGTAGGAAATTATATGATCTCTGGCTGCATCTGCTGTACTGTTGAGGTATTCGCTCCTAAGTCGAGGTAGGTAACAGATAAAAGCTGATATATGAGCAGGTAAGGACAAAGAACAAATATCTCGATCTGAACCCACTCACTACATCCACTTAGACCTGTTCCAATATCCAGCTTAGTTCAATTATTTCAATGATCGTATTCGATCGGTTCTTGATAATATAGAACGTATCAGACACAATAATTGACAGGCTTAAGAAATAATCGAACTCAGAATACGAATTAACAAAAATTGAAATATATTATGATAAAATATATGATCTCACAGTGCAGATTCGGAATTTGATTTACAGATTGATAATAATTTAGCATTAACAAAAGAGTTAAAAATTTTCTTGTGCTTGCATGACACCATGCATGATTCGACAGAATTTTACAATTGATAAATTTAACAGTTTTGAAAAAATAGTGAAAATGAATAAAAAATGTTTTTAAATTGTTCGGGGTCGTGGTTCTGGCAGCAGAGGATAGTTAATCAACTACAATTCTTAGAAATTCTATATGAATAATTCTAGGCTCTTAATAACTAAAAGCGCTTGTCGCATGGCCAATAATTTAACGAAGAAAATTTATATTTTTCTGCACTGAAATATTTCGAAGCGTAGATTGGGGCCCCTTTAAACTTATAACTCACGTGAAATTCCTTGGCGGTCGTGGTTTTCTTCTTTAGATCAAAAACGTTTGGTCGGCAGCAATCCAGGCTTCGGTCTCGGCACGTGGGGAATTTAATTAAATATTTCCTTCACCAATCAATTAAGGGATATTTAACTTTAGACTTTTAATTTATTGATTGCTGAACATAGATTTACGAATAACAATAGAATAGCCTAAAATATTGGCTCACAAATAAAACATATAAATCGAACGAGAATTTTTACGAATAGGTCTTGGTAACTTTAAAGAGATCTGAACGGTGAGGATTTCAAAAGGAAGTGCTGTCTTTTCTCTAAGCTTCTTGGCTAGAGCCTTCTTCTGAGAATCTCGGTGTAATAAATTTGCATAAAAATTTGCCATTGGTAGAACGATTATGACGTAGATGTGACGTCAGTGGCAGGCAGTAGAATATAATTCCTTTAATTACAATAATACTCAGTTTATATAATTTTTAAACTGCTTAATCTTCTAGACATAGTTCCTCTTATACAATGTACATGTGCTAGCGTATATGATAAGGCAGGTTTGTTGTCTGATAACAGATTAACGTATGTTGTTTTCAAACGATCACCTTTTTGGTGCTATTTCTATGCACTATGATTGGCTTAGGCTTGCCAAAGAGATTCGATCACCATGTGGTTCAGTTGAAATAATAATTAATAATTTAATATTCTTATACAATTTTTACTGTGTCTGAGACTGTTATAATTAATTTCTCCTGTTTTTATCAATAATATACTGTTCATGCTATGACCTAGTTAGTTACAATAAGACCTGACATTATAATATAATTTCTTAAATAATAAATAATTTCAACAATAATATATACATTTTATTTTTTATTCGAAATTCTTGGTCCTTATTGATAGTTTTTAATTTTTAGAAATGATATTATACCTTGCATGAAACCGGCATGACATTTGACAATACTTTGAATCAGTCAGCTGTGTTCGAGCTGCTTTAAACATCTGATCGGTAGTAAACAAAGTGTAACCTCAAAATTCAATGAGCAATTCATAAATAATTCGTGCTTATTTGCAGAATAATTATAATTTTAAATATTTTCTAGAAAATATTCAGTACAGAACGGTATATCTTATCTAATATACAGTTACTGATAAGTAAGTTTTATCGCTCGGTCGCTAACTACTCCTTTAGCAAATTCTTCCTTGTAAGAAGGTTAATCACAATTTTTCTCTCTTCTCATGAGGTCTATTTGAAAAATTCATCACAATATCTACATTGTTCAAAAATGATCTGGCAACGTTGCAGGGCTGGAAACAGATAGCGCTATCTGCTTTGTCGAATTAATATTACACCAATGTTCATCAAATATACTGCCATTATAAAGTGGATCTCACGGTAATAAAATCAGCGCCTGCAGAAGTGTGGGTATGCAACCTGCACGTTACTCGAATAACGAGATACCGGTTTTGGTTATTGTAACAGTGTGAAATCATTGTCAATAACTGGGAAACTACATATTTACCTGTTGACAAGCTTATATTCTTTTACCAGCTTACCAGAGGTTGGCAATGGTGTAACAACAGAAACCGGTAAAATGTTTTTCTAAATAAATTATACTCTGGAGAGCATTAAATGAAAGAGATTTCGGACCCACTTCTCTGTGTGAGCAGAAGACAGCTCTTCAATGATAAATGCCGGAAATTGAAGAGAGTAAAACAAGTAATGTTCACTATTAATATAGATAAATTGTATTTCAACTTTGGATTTGAATATTGAATTTTTCTATAGCTTATGAATACGTTTCGATTCTTTGATATCACGAGAACTAGCTTCATCCTTCTTCCTTCTGGCAGAATAAGCATGAGAAAAGAGCCATTAATCAATAATTGAATTTATTGAATTAAATTAGCTCCTAATAAGCTTGTCTATTACATCTAGCCTACTTAGAATATCAGATAATGAATTTATTCTAACTGAGTGAAGTTGAGAAATGAAGTTCTATAAACCAAATGATGAAAAAACAAATTTATTGAACCAATCAAATGTAAATTTAATTGTGCTCGAAATGTTCGTACTATATTTGTAAACTATATGGGCCTATTCTTCTGTTGTGAAAAAGTGAACTGTCTATCATTCTTAGAATAATTGTGTCAACTGATTCACAACAGTGATCAATAATCAAAGTCAACCGATAATTTCGAAATCTATTACTACAAATCATTATAAGAGTAAGCTTCAAATTTAGGGAAGAAATCAACTGTCTAACATTATATGTACTCCTCTTTGTTAAGGTTTGGACAAGGTTCTCATATCAAGTCATCACAACATTATGAGAAGGAGCGTACAGATTTAAATGTGTCATGAACAAGCCTTTTCACTTTTCATCAGCGGATATCTATATTTCACTGTTTTTGTAATAAAGATAATGAAAATTATCTGTGCAATATTGCTGATAAAAATATATTGTCAATAAGCAGATGAAAATTGAAATGCGTGTGTTCGTGGCGCATAAGTTTGTACGCACCTTAATGGGAAATCCAATCAATAGCCCACTTCAAATATATTTTCTTATGAATTATCAAAATTGAACCACCAGATTCTGGAGACTTTCTGTTGTCCAGTTGCTTATTAAACAGTTATGACACAAATAACAATGAAAATGGTTTATTAAAAAGCTATGACACAAATAACAGTGAAAAAACTTTTTAAAATAGGCCTACTGAAGTAGAACTTACTTTTTTACAGTTTAATAACTTATTGATATTTTTATCAAGATCACTCACCAAAATCACTGCCTTCATCGCTGAAAAATGTCCAAATACAAGAGACGAATAATTGAGCTCTTAGAGCATCGAAAGCTGATACTCTAATAGATATTCTTTGGGATCGACAAGTGTTTTATAGATTGGCAAAGCTTACTGCAGTAATTAAATATATAGTCAGCTCTATAAGTAGCATAGACAACTTCGATGCACGTGCGTGAATCGATCCCTTCCGAAGGATTCATCAATCATGAAGAGTAAGGAGTCAACATCCCAGAAAAAAATATTAGTGAGAAAGATTGACAGAGAGAAGTGTGTATTCATGAATATTGAGAAAAGAAAAAGACGAGATGTTAAGAGGAGGATAAGAAGTTAATTGTCAGAAAACATCATGAAAACAAGACTTAATGAAGAAGGGGCGGAACGTTTCCACGTCATAAATGGAAATAAACTTTTCAACTTTTTTCCTCATTCATGTCTAATTTCAATATTTTTTCGAAATTAATTCTGAATAAAATGTGCGAGAACATGCAAACTAGTTGTAAAAGTGGACTCAGATGAAGTTGATTATTGCGTTCTATTCATATGTAGACTATATTGCTGTTTTCTAAAACAGCAATAAGTGATGCATTGCAGCATCCTTTATTCATTTAACAAAAATGACGTTCGGTAGAAGATTTAGATCTCCTTATATGGATTTAATCCAGGCTTTAAATAGTGAGTCATGATGGATCGTGGTCAATTTGGTAGAAAAAGCAAAAGAATCTATTCCAGACAGAAACTTCAAACAGCATTTATTTTGATACTGTGTATAGTAACTTAGTGCAACTCATTTCTCCAGAGCTTCTCATCATGAATAAATAATACATAAATAACTATAAAGATAACTTTGAAGAGGCAGATCGGCCGACATACTCACTCAGACCAAATAGTACAAGGAAATTCAAAATTTTCATAGTAGTCTAAGTTTGTTGTGTAGACAGCTTATGCACATTAGCACAAAGTTCATCAATTCACTACCGCCTTTATTTCTGACACATCATAAAAGGAATAGTATAAACGAATGGATTTGTATGGAGTTTTTTCATGAATTGAGTTTCATTTGAATTGACATTCTCATTGAATAGCCTAGCAAGTACATAATCATCTTAATCTCTTCATTCTCTTGTATTTTTCTCTCATTCATATTCTCCTTCTTTCTTATTTCATTTATTTATTTTTTTTCTACTCCGGTTTGTTTCATTTGTATAAATTAGATCAACTAAATCAATAACTATATTATTAGGGTTAGAATAAAGACTCCCACCAGCGAGCAAGTTTTACTTTTGCTGGTGGTGCCATGGCGAATATTGTTTTGTTAAAGGAAAAAAAATGTATTCTTATTCATAATAATCACTTGTTAAGAATTTTTAACGAAATTGTATTTTGTTTTTTATGGCAATAAATTTTGATTTGATTTTGAATATATTCTCCATCTGTATTGGGAAATTCGATAACAAGTATCTCATAACTCAAGTACTTAACTCGACATGATATCTTTCAAGAAAACATGGGTCATAGAGAATGTGTGAGAGAATCTGGAAGTGAAACAAAAATGAAATTGATGCAACTGCTGGTTGTGGCACAGAAAGCGTACAGGTCCAACTATAATAGACCTACAGCATAATCTTTGTTGCTGATCATGAAAGCTATTAATAAAGATTGATTCATGAAGACCTTCAATCTGTATTGTTCCACTTATCAGCCTATCTTGTACGCAAGACGAATTATTGCGGTAGGCGTAGGTTATTGGTGATTGGCCCATAGGTAATAGCTACACGTGAGGAGGTGTAGAATTATAGTTGAGGAATAAATAGAGTTCTAATTACCCTAGTTACACGTGACCATACAATCTAAATTTTGTCGTTCCTATAGAATCACAGTAGGCAGCAATTTTAATTTTCACTTGAAAATATTGATTGCTCATTCAGTATAAATAACAATATTATTGTGATTCACAATCATGCTCAATTACGATTTTTCATGAAGGAATTTTGATATTACAATGAAAACACTATAACAACAGTTGAAAATATTCAATTTTTAAGAGTGTTATTAAACCTAATTAGAAAGTTGAATAGAACTTATTTAGATTCAACAACGATTTCATTCTACATAATATGTCAAGCATGCAGGACTATATATATGTTGTGAAGTTGTGCTCCTTGGAGGGTTATCTCTTATGATAGAGCCCCACGTTATGAAGCTATAACTGTGTAAGGTGGTCTACCTCAGCTCTAGCTCAGTGGTAGATACATGAATTTTCCAAATACAATTAATTACCATAAGGTTCAATGACCGGTGATTAATAATTCTTACCGCTGCTTCTATGAAGTTCTTGAAGAATACCAGTGAGGAAATTAAAAGAATATCTGATGACTGATTGTCAGTAACCATGTACCACTAGAGAATGATAAGGACCAACTATAGTTGTTTCTAGTTGATTCTTAAAACGCTCGTCATGAATACAGGTATTCACCAATTTATCCTTCCAAAATTCCTTAGAACTTACAACGCCAGTTCTTGAAGCTCTCTGGATCCTTATATGATATAACTGGAACCTTATTAATATAATTATCAATATACTCTTTCTGGCAAACTAATATGATTATCATCAAAGGATGATAAATACTGAGTACTCTTAATAGCCTAGATCAATATTACTTGATTCAATAATTTTATGTGCTGCTGAATATTTATTGGTACTAAAACAGCTCAAACTGTATATCACGAGATGAATTAGGATAAAATAAATTTCTATGATTTGTATGCTGACATAAAACACAAAATATATTCCCATAAAAAAGTGTATATAAAATATTCGATATCTGTAATTTTTCAATATATATAAAATTTTCTTATATCTATATTTTCTTAAATAATTCGTTCTAAAATCTGAACAATTATCACAGGATTTAATAGCTTTCACAATAGTGAGTTTCAAATTCATAAACACATTATATTTAATACTGATGCTTAGACTTCCAGTCAATTCAAAATTCTACAAATAAAAACCTGTTTGGTCTATAGATTTGATATGGCTTACTTTGATCAATTAGCAAAAAATAATACTGAATAAAATTGATATTGAACAAATAAAATATCAGGGTTTTATAATGAGTTCGGGCCGTGCATGGAGTAAGCTTCCTACTTATATCAAATAAATTTATAAAATGTTCTTATGACTATGTGATATCACTCAACACGTTGTGACTTTTCCTTTAATTTAAGTTAATTTGAATAGCGCTTTTAATTGATTTCCCCACTATACGTAGAAAACCTAAAACGAGCTCGTTTGACTTATCACTCACATTCATGAAGTTCTCGACGGTCTCGTGGATTGAATTAATTATTTCCAATAATTAATTAGGCAGGCTCCTTTCGTCTCTGCTGGGCTAGCGCGTGGTCCAGATTCTTATAGATTTCTTTCCGAATTAAAGATATATTTATGGGAATTGATTATAAATTACAAACTCTTCAACAACACTGAGTTCACAGATAATTTAACATTTAATACAAATATTTCACATTTAAAAAGGGTTTGGCTTGATAATTTTGAAATTTAAAAGGAAGAAAGAACCCTAAACTCCATGTGCATCCTCTCAGGTCAAGATGTTGAGCCAGAAGAAGGAGGTTTTCAGAAAAATTTATCTCTTCCTAGAACAATTTTGTAAGCTTCTCTCTGATTGGTCTTCAATTTAATAAACTCCATACAATTGGTCGCCTCAGAATCAGGGCTTCTTCAACTTCATAATAGAAAAAATTTAAATAAAAAGTTTTTATATAAATACATGTAGTGTTTATCTTAAATTAATTTCATAAATAAATCTTAAATACGATTTTAATAGATAATACATTTAGTTTTTTATATGAGTTTTGTATACTCTGGATTTTCGTGCTTTTTAGATTATAATAAATATTTATATAGAAATAATAGTTGTCCGTATTTCTACACATCAACCTCCTTTAGTATATATAATATATCCTTTGTGAGTAAATTTTATATAATTCAACCTATTATACTGGTTGATCGAATGATCAGCTGATTCGCTCAGTATTGATTCCAATAATTATTGATTTATTCAAGATCGACTGATTCTTTTCAAAAATGTAAACAAATACCGAAATTCTAACCTCAACGTTCATGCAAACTTTTATTTTTTATAATCCGCCAATAATAAGTAAGCCGCTTTATAATTTTTTAATCTTGCCAATGGATTCTCATAGTTGTTGAATCACAATTATACATGTTTTCTTATCGTTTTTGATAATACTATTACTCCTAATCGCCAATAATATTCGATTTAAGTTGATTGATCCTTTGACTAGGTCTAACCTTCTTTCCATTTTATAATTCTATTAAAATTCATTGGTTCATTTCAAGATATTTGATGGTACTAAAGTACCACGTGACAATGTCTAGCTATGGATTATATCGTTGGTCACTCATTCTATAAATATTAATAATATCTGGCTGGCTCAGGTCTGGTGTCAGAGTTTTCAGGTCGCAACTGATAAATTTCAGGGCCTCTGACATGACCTAACGACTGCTTTTTAGGCAGCCGGGACCGACGTCTTAATGTGTCCATCCGAAACACGGATACTCATACTATAATTAATCATAGTGATATTCACGCTATGTAGTTAGTAGAAATGATAGGACTATACAGTGTTTCTATATCAATATTTCCAATGCCTTCTTGAGCCCTGCACACACACATCGATTTTTGTTCGTAGGATATTTTGCCGTCCTTATAAATTCTATAAGATTAAATTGATGATTTCAAAAAGATGGTGTTCGTTAAGTTCCATTTTTGATAGAATTCATAGAGACGGCAAAATATCGTACGAACAAAAATCGATATGTGTGTGTGTGCAGTATATACAGTATTTATACGGTATAGCATCGTCTTAGTAGATATAGCATGGTTCAAGTTATCCCAGTATAATAATATTATGATGATGATCTGGTAGTAATTGTTCATTAGTTCATTCTCTAAAACTGTTCATTCACCGTTAAAAATGATGAATTATATTTTATTCGTCACGGAAATATATTTTTCAATGATCAATTTATTATTTTTCATAATAAATTGAGATTAACTTTTTCTTTTTGCAACTCATCAAAAGTCCACTTCTGCATGGTCTGAAAACAATCTAGCAATGTTGCGGAGCTAGAAAAGGATTGGGTTATCTTCTTTGTCCAATGATAGACAGATAAAGCAACACCAATGTAAATCAGGTGCTGACCTTGTAACGTGGATCTTACTATAGGCCTATATTTCCAAGTAAGTGTTGAAAGAGCCATAGAGTTAACCTTGTATTATTGTTGAGGTAAAATAAAAACAATACTAGTAGTTCTGTGAACAGTAGACCTCACGCAGTATTCTCATCCACAAGTACCTTATTGAAACTATAGACCTTATGGAAATAAAGTAATAGACTGGCTTCTCCACACATCTGTTTAATCACTTGTCAGCTGATTTATGATGAATAATTCTATAGTCTGATTTTTACTCTAAGATTGGCGTATGAAGGAGGCTCCTTTTTCCTTTTATATTATCCTTGGAATGCAAAATTTCCAAAAACCTTGTATATACGTCGACGACGCGCAATTAAAAAAGGAACATATCTGTCAAATTTCATGAAAATCTGTTACCGCGGTTCGCCGTGAATGCGCAACATAAAAGCATATAAACATTTAAACATCAAGAGAAATGCCAAACCGTCGACTTGAATCTTAGACCTCACTTCGCTCGGTCAATAAAAACTCTTAGTACCCTTTTATTA
Source organism: Nilaparvata lugens (assembly GCF_014356525.2). Taxonomy (NCBI): domain Eukaryota; kingdom Metazoa; phylum Arthropoda; class Insecta; order Hemiptera; family Delphacidae; genus Nilaparvata; species Nilaparvata lugens. The sequence continues at coordinate 14,797,622 of NC_052505.1, read as the reverse complement.
AAAACTTGAAAATATTTTAACGACTAGTTTCGACCATGGAATCAAGTAGCCCATATATAAGCGAAGTGATTTTATAATTTAAGGTGTATGGTGTGATTAAATTATGATGAGTTGAGAAACCCATCTATAGTTAAAGTATAATCGACAAATATTCGTGTCACAATGGTAAGACAACCCTATTTCAATCATATCTTATTCGAGAGAGGGCCTGTCCTTTTCCATTTCAACCACAGCTCATAACATGGCGTTGGAATCCAATACAGTCACAATGCTTATGGCTGATCACGATTATGATATATACATTGAGCAATCATTTTATAATTGATTAAAGTTCAGAAATTTGGAGAGGAATTTTCAAAAATAGGATATGCAGGTTCAAGAATTACAAAAGACTGCGAAATGCTCTGTATAGAAAATAATTTATTGAGACATTTGAAAGGCAGTTTCCAACACATTATAAGTATGATCTGTTTTATTACAACCGATATAATCAGATGACACTTTTTCTCAAGATTCGAAGAGCTGTTTATGATAAAGATTTCAAGGGGAACTTGAGATCTCAAGAGAAACTAGTTATGATAAGAATTGTGTTGTGATACAGATTCGTTAAAGATCTCAAGAGGTACTAGTTGTGATATTAAGAATTGAGCAATATAATTCCATATAGATAATGAAATAAGGGAAATAGGAATTTTTTCAGATTTCAATCCCTCAGGTTCCTTTTGTCTATAGTGAGGTCCACGTTATAATGGCAGTGGATAAAGAAAGAAGAATGTAGCGATGCTGATTCTCTTGATTAATTAATTATATTTCTACCCTGTCAAAAACATAATTGGCATCGTTGTGGACCTAGAAAAGGATAGTACCACCGGCTTTGTCGAATGATAGACAAGGATAGCAAAACCAAAGTTGATCAAATACTGTCATTATAACGTGGACCTCAATAAAGACAGATTTGAGTTCACTGACGTTTTAAGCTTTGTATTCTGCATTTCTGAAATGATTAAAGATATGTGTAATAATAAATATTGAAGATAAGGATGTTCAAGATGAAGGAAGTGTGATGTGACGAAATCTATCTGCCATATCCATAACCTCCCCTTCCATATCCTCCGTAGCCTCTTCCATACCCTCCATATCCTCCATATCCTCCTCCTCTTCCGTAACCTCCGTATCCTCCTCTTCCATATCCTCCGTGTCCTCCTCTTCCATAGCCTCCGTATCCTCCTCCATAGCCTCCGTATCCTCTTCCGTAACCTCCGTATCCGCCGTAGGCTGATTCAGCGACATCCATATCTTCTGCGGCGTCTGGTTTCAGTGCTGCTAGCAGACGACCTGCCTCAGCGTCATCCTCACTGGCGGAGACCAGAGCAGCAAAAACTACCACACACAGACACACCTGCAACAAAAATAGATAACTTTTATTTATTCATTTATTCATCCACCAATTTGAAATAATATGATAACTATTATTTATTTTATTTATTTATTCTTATTTATTTACCAGTTCACTAGAAATTTACAAAATAACACTTATCAACTAATATACATTGGTGTGGCTGGAAAAAGAAGCCTTATTAAACGAAAATCCAAAGTAAATGCTGTAATTCACCACGAATGCTTCTGCTACTGCAAATTTTGACAACAGGGTAAACAGTTAGATGGAAATTATGCATTTGAATAATTGCAACATCTCAGTAATTTCAATCTGTACAATGAAATAATATATATTTGCTGATGTCCACATGAGCTCCATAGTGAGTTCCACTTTATTGGCAGTATTTGATTAACATTTGTGTTGCTATCCTTATCTATCATTCGACAAAGCAGATAGCGCTATATCTAGCTCTGCAACGTTGCCAGATCGATTTATAAATAATTTAGAAATATAGTTATTGAACAGAATATTCTATCTTAATCATGAAAATGTAATGTTTAATAATTGAGAAATATATTTTTTTGACGATTAGAATATAATTCATTATTTTAAATTAGAAAGAACAGTTTATATCACATCAGATATACCTGTATCAGCTATCCTCTATAGAAGGCAGTAGCAAGGTAGAGAATCGCTAACGCTGTTCTCCTATCTGTCTCTACTGTCATTCTAATGTGAACTCAGCTACAGTTCGGCAGAGAATTGCTAACGTTGCTCTCCTATCTTTCTCTACTGTAATTTTCTAATGTAGACTCACTATCGTTGAAGCATTCGAATTCAATCTCAACTGTTGGCATATTTTTCTCACTTCAGATGTTTTCGTACAAGGTGGGCATAGAACAAAATGATTAATTCATGTTTTTTTCTCTAAAAGTGAGATTGAAATGATTATCGTATCATTTACGACATTTCCGTGATCAGCAACACTATTCATTGAAAGAAAATATCAGAAAGATTAAAGTACCTTGTAAATGATGAACAAAAAACATCTTGATGGAAAAAGAAAGAGAGAGAGAGAGAGTTTTATTTTTAATTTAAGTTTTATTGTATGTTCAGTTCTATTTAAATAAAATTTCATATCATTATCGATAAGTGTTGTCTGCACAGTGAAATCTTAAACTGAATTGAATCGGTTGGTGGTTTAATCATAAAATGAGCAAACAAGACTTAATTTGATCAAGTTCAAGCTGAGATTCCGTTTTTTACTGGCACTGTACAAACGGCCCTTTGAGGTGGTTTATTTGGATTAAAAATTCGATAAAGGTTTCACGACGGAATAATATAAACAGAACGAGTACTGTATTTGTTATAACATATTAAACTGATTGATGATTAGCTGTTGAAAATTTTGATCCTAATAGTTCTATCTCCATTGCCTTATTGGCAGGAAGTCAATTTGATTAACAAATTGATGCCCTACGACACTCTTGGTGTGGCTTTATCAAACGAAAAATATAGATTCCAATTCATCCATATAGAGAGCTAGCGATTCTCAGTGATAAACCGTAAACTTGAATACAGCTTTTCCATGACGAGAAATGAATGACTACGAACAACTCGGAAACTATTCTAATTAGGACATTTACTCGTCATAAGAGGGAAAGAGGGCCATTCCAAAATCCTGGCTGAGCTACTGAAAGAGGCCCTACCCAAAAAGTTTTAACTCTTCCGATGGAAGTATTTTCTCACTTATTGTCACTTATCTGATCTGATCAGATTTAGGTATATTTATGGTTGGATGGACTTGCAAAGTTGCAATCTTACGTGCAAGGATTAAGCTATTTCCTGTTCCTACTTACAAACAGCTTATTATAGTAGTAATCTGAGTTTATAAAAGTTATTTTTGCTGAGGGTGATGTTCATATGAGCTCTAGGCTTGTGCGTGGGTGATGAGGCGGATGATAATGATAGGTGAAGTTAAATAGAATAAATTAAATGAAGAAAATGAGTAGCTATTTAGGTAACAGCTAATTCAAATGAGCTATCTGAGTTTATAAAATTGTAGAGTTGTTTGTAAGTCGGTAAAGACAATATATAAAATATCATAGAAATTATAATAGACCTAAGATATAATAGAAAAAAGTGCTTAGATACTTACAAGAATTTGTCCCTTCATCTTGGTCGATGGTTAATCCTTTGGTGAATGGATAAAAGTGTAGGTGAAGAGCACACAATCAACTTTGATAAGAGATTGACTGAGACACTAGAGCACCCACTATTTTATACATCGACAACTGCCTCTACGGCATGTAATTTTTTTGTCTCATTAAAAATAACAAGGGTAAACACGGACATGATCTTGTACACGAGACTTGAAATTTGAAGAGTGAGAGAGAAAGAATGAGGGAGAAAGAGTAAAAAAAGTGGGATAAATGAATGAATAGGCTGGTAATGTAAAAGTTCGAATTGCTCTGGGAATAACGTGCCAATTAGAGGTGGGGGAATTCATTGTTGAACAAGCGGTCAATCTTCTCCATCTGTTTCCCAGTTACCTATCATCTTCTTTCTCTCTCTCTCTTCCCCAATTTTCTTGTGCCTTCAAATCGTTCTACTGGCATGAGTCAGGCGCAATCAAGGCTTATTACTAGCTGTAATAGAATGCCAATGACGACACTTGGTGCAAGTATTCAGTATTGATAGGCTTCTTCCTAGAATTTTCCGAATCAGTAATGAATTAGTTTGGAATTGCGTAATTTCCAGGGAAAAGTTTCAGAAAAAACTGGTGATCTATGTAGAAAAGGAGGATGTCCATTAGTCTATCTTCTCACTCTCTACTCGCTTTTAATAATCCATAATTTATTTCAGTGTGATCTTCCAAATGAATAAAATATCAATGAATATTTCAGCTCAAATTTAGAAATTCTCCTTCATTTCTCCTTAACCTACTTTATTATCTTCATCTACATCGCTGACATGATCTCTGGTTAAATTCTGTAAACTCTATCTAACTGATTCAAATTCATTTTATTTTCAGACAGTGTACATTTTAACTGAAACCCAATTTGATTCAATCGAATTGGTTGAACTATTTCAGATAATGTGGAATCAAATAATCTTAGTTTGATAAAACAAAAAACTCTCAATTAGAACAATACACTGGTCAATAAATAATTGGCCTACACAATAGTGAAGCAACTGATGAAATTTACTTGTTGCTATTCATAAAAAGTACACAGTGGTAGTAGATACTTTACTAAAATAAGTGCCAATCCATACAAAGTGTTTTTTCAGGCGTTTTCAGATGACTCGGCAGGGCAGGAAGCTCTCCGATTGGCTGATTATTATCAGCTTATTTGGTTAGCGTTTGGGAATTAGCTGATAATCAGCCAATCAGGGAGCTTCCTGCCCTGCCGACTTGTCTGAAAACGCCTGAAAAATTGAGGTGAGTCACAGAGTAAAAAAATATTCCTTCTCTGTGCCACTAACACGCACATTATTTAGCTTTTCATCAGCTGATTATATCTGTATCTTACTGACTGTTCAAATACAGAGTTATAATATTCATGCTGATGAAAAGTGAAATGCGCGTGTTCGAAGCACTTGAAAGTCTGTACGCACCTATTGGCTATTTAATTGAATTATCGAATCCAATCTTTCATACATATTATTAATATGTTTGATATTGGGAAGAAGAAAACATTTATGTAAACTTTCGATGTTATTAAAAGAGAATACGTCTCCCCTCAACTCTTAAATCTCTCTCTTTTTGACCTCTCAACTTTTTGACATCAGAGAAGGTGTAGAAAGGTGATCATCACACACAATTCGAGCTAATTCCGATGATGATTTAATTCTTGTATAACAACATCTATTCTTTTTTCTTTTCGGATATTTTTTGTCACAAACAATGATTTAATAGCTCGGTACACGTTTCGTCCCTGAAAACAACGTTGCATGCTTAGTGAACAGGTTTTGCTGTTTCCTTCAATATCTGACCTTCGCTTTAAAAAGTCTTCTTCTATCATAATGAACATTGAATTTCCATCTGGGAAGATCTTCTTCTTGGATGATATATTTGTTAGACTTGAATTATTAGTTAGCTGGTATTTTCCAAGCAATAGTGCTTAATTTCCTGGACGAAATACGTTTCTATCCTTTTCCTTGTAACTTAATAAACTATTTTTCAAGCATGTCCTGGATTTCCTCGAAATCCTCAACAAACACTTTTTGTAATTCACAGAAAAGAATCGGAAATGAATTAGAAGCATTGTTTTGTATAGATACCTTGTTTTTATCTTTTCTAAGAAAGTGAGAATGTTTTTCAAGAATGACGCATGGAGTGCATCAGATAATAATCATATAGATTGTACACGTATCAAAGACTAATAACATTTATTTGGGGTGCTGTAAGGCGCAGTTCTTTGTTGTTTTGATTCATTCTAATACTACTGTACTACTATACTTTTCTTAAACTACAACTTGGTTACGATTTTGGATGGACTGTGTTTATATCTCATAAGATAGGATAAGATAATATGTTATAGAGCACATGTATATCCCATATCTATGAGACTTATGAGTCGATGGTGTGAGAGTTGACTTTTTTGGCATCATTTTCAAACTAGAATTGTTTTTGATCTACCATCTAACGATAAATATGATGATGATGACGATGATAACATTTAAAACTTAAGTTTACAAGTCCAGAATAGATTCTGAGTAAGGATTAGATTTATGGTAGTTCCACGAAATATATACTTAGAATTTCGAATTTGGTTAGGTCAGTTAGCATAAAAAAAAAGAAAAAATAGAGCATGGCAGTATAGAATTCATTATAATATTGAAAACAAAATGATGAGAGACTTGAAGGTTTTGATAAGTATTGATTGTTCCTAAATTGGTTCAATATTGGCTTACCAGTTTCATTTTACGGTGATTTAATCCAAATTCGAATCACATCATTGTATAATTTCAGCGAACACAATTTCGGTTCAATTTCAACTTTATGGTGATGGATTTCATGTTACGAATCACATATTTGGTCAAAATGTTCATCCCTGTTGTCCCCAACCTCTCATTCCCCAGGCGTTTCCCGGTTGACCATACACTCCGCCAGGATTAGGATAGAGGCCCACTGTCGGAGCCGGGTAGCTCATCGGCGGATATCCGGCTGCCGGGGCGAATGCGGCAGGGGGTGCGGGGTACGCAGCGACCCCGGTTCCGGCGCCCCACCCTCTTCGACCCCAAGCCGAGTGACTTTCAGCCGGGTGCAGATCTGGAACAGGCAGAGGTCGCACTTCCACCAGCCGGGGACTTAGCCACAGAGCTGTAAGAGGATCGACTTGCTGAGCGGTCACCATTGATGCTACACTAATGGCGAATAACGTGACAATCTGGAACAAACCGAAAAACAACATTCATTGAAATTAAATTTTATTCTGAACTAGCCGGCAGGCTCGCTTCGCTCGCCTTATCCGTTTAGCCAGGGGGCTCTGACTCCTGGAATCCCGCCTGAATCATCCAGAGATGAGAACGGCAGACTCGCTTCCCCGATTGCATTTTTCATCTGAGCTTGCTTCCTCCCATCAAATAAAATATTTTAGGATCGATTCAATCACCAGTTAACTGACACAACGCCGGAAAACAAAGGAGAAAGTCGATTTTGATCGTATATCGGAAAAAAGTTGAAGACCTTTAAGCATAAAATTTATAAAACATAGCTGAAAATATATGCCAAAATTGTACACTTTAGCTGAACCTATGTACCGAATTTGAAAATTTTCTCTCAATTAGTTCTTGTAAAAGCTGAGAAAACGCAGAAAAAACTGCTGTAAAACCACTCTTTATCGGGCGTATCTTTGGCTTATTTTGAAGTCCTCTCAAGATAAAATTTCTAGTTCCTGTAGCTGAACTTCTGTAGCAAAATATTTACTTCCGTCTACTCATTTGTTCACTATTCTAATATGGCAGCTCCAATATCAATTTTATATTGGGGAAAATACTATTTCTGAGCATTTCTTTTATTTTATTTTGAAGATTAAATATTCTGAGTATCTCCTTTCATTGTACAATGTCTACCAGTCGTTTACCAGTCTACCATGACAGCGCCAATATTCATTTTTTAATGCTAGAAAATACTGTTTCTGAGCTCTTTCAGGAACCGTCTGTACAATTTTCATACCAAGTTCAAATTTATTCATATCGTTATCTATTCATAAGTGCGCGTTTTCACAGAGATCGTTTTTCATTACCGTAATGAGCAGGTTGCATACCCACACTTCTACAGGCGCTGCTTTTATCATTTCATCCCACACTGAAGTCCACGTTATAATGGCAGTATTTGATTAGAATCTATGTTGCTATCCTTGTCTATCATTCGACAAAGCAGATAGCGCCATCCTTTTCCAACTCTGCAACGTTGCCAGATCGTTTTTCAACAATGTAGAAATTTATATAACAAAATATTCAACCTCGATTATCAAAATGTATTATTGAATCATTGGAAAATATATTCTCTTGACAAATAACATATAATTGATTATGTTAAACAAGAATCAACAGTTGAATTAGTTACAACAGTACATCAAATTTTATACCAGTATCAGCTTTCCTCTATAGAAGACAGTGGCAAGGCAGAGAATCGGCAACGCTGTCCTCCTATCTTTCTTCACTGCCATCCTAACGTTGACTTCATAGAAATATAGGATCAACTCAAGAATATGTCTCTCTTATAATTTATTGCAGTAAGGTAAAACAATTACTTCAATAATACAAATTGATTCAATTCCATCATTTTATTTTCATTATAATATTTATGATATCTCTATGATTATCATTGTAATATTGTGTGATAATTGAACAATAAATTTTGATTTGGTTTTTTAATGATGATCAGAAATAAAGAAGACTAGCAGGTAACCCGTGCTCCGCAAGGATCCAATTAAGAACTTGACAAACTGAAATCTTGAAGAATTTGAAATAGGCCTGCAACCAATCTCGGTAAATTAAGAATCTATATGCAAAATTTCAAGTAAATCAGTCCAGTAGTTCAGACGAAATGATGCGTCATTCGTGAATTTCCTATCCCGAACGTGTATAAGCCAATATTTATTTTATTTCGCCAAAATTACATAAATGTTACAAAACATGAATGATTTGGCACAGCCAGCAAAGTTAAACTTGTGCGCTAGCTTTGAGTTCATAAAGCAAACAGTACGAAGTAGCCTATAGCAATACTGAAAAATGGAAAAAAAAATATATACCTATGTAATAAATATTATAGTAATGCTTCTTATAAATAATACAATGATAAGAGTTGAATAATTTCGTGTAATAATAAATAATTCTATATAATACTTTATTATATTGTGAGTTAATTGAACCATAAATTTCTATTTGATTTTTTGATAATGATCACATATTTATTATAGAAGATCAAAAGAATAGAACTGGTCAATGTAGTTTTAAGTTGATCATTTGGCTGATGGATGCATGATGTTGGATTGCAGTGCATGATGCATGAATGTGTGAGTCCCCAAAAGGTCAAGGCGAAAGGTCAATATTATTGTGGACCGGATAGGAAAATCCCGGTCCTTGTTTACTATACTCTTGTGAACTAATCAACTTATCACAGGTAGCCTATTCTCCGCCTACGGCCATGTTTGTGGTGTGTGTGACTCCACTTCTTTTTATTCTATGCACTTTGATAATACTTGAAGAACCGGTTTTCTCAATAAGCTCTGTATTCTGATCAACTCGAGAACCTATTTATCATAGACACATGCGTGCTCACTTATTTATGCATTTTTCTCCTAGTGCATTTTTTATTATACATAAATGCAGAAAATATATGAAATTAATTATTCTTAAAGTTTTCTCTTTCACATGCTTCCTACTTTAGCCTGTCGCACTTTTCGATTTATTGTGATCTTCTTCTTCTTCTTCTTCTTCTTCTTCTTCTTCTTCTTCTTCTTCTTCTTCTTCTTCTTCTTCTTCTTCTTCTTCTTCTTCTTCTTCTTCTTCTTCTTCTTCTCTTCTTTTTCTTCTTCTTTTTCTTCTTCTTCTTCTTTTTCTTCTTTTTCTTCTTTTTCTTCTTCTTCTTCTTCTTCTTCTTCTTCTTCTTCTTCTTCTTCTTCTTCTTCTTCTTCTTCTTCTTTTTCTTCTTCTTCTTCTTCTTCTTCTTCTTCTTCTTAGTGATACCAGCCTCAGTTCATCTCCTCTCACATTTCCATCATAATCGTATTATTTGGTGAATTGCAATTATCACAATATCAGTTAGCTGTGAAGACGGAAATATGGAAGACAATAATAAACATTGTGATGAACAACAACTTGAAATTTAAAGAAAAAGACAAAAACCACAGATTTAATGAAAAAGACAACAATCTGCTATTTATTGTAGGTTATACAAGTATTCTGATATATGTTATGAAGAAGAAAAATACAAGTTATTAATTTTCACGGAGTGGATATTATAAGCTGAGGTATGTGAGGAGGTGTCATTTTTAGAGCATTATGATGTCAAATAAGGTGATGGACCTCTTATTTCGATACGGTACGACACTTGTTTTATTAAAGTTCATTTCTTTTTATAATGAAATTTACAAGTCATTTTTATCTCTTCTCACAAGAAAAATCAGGTTGTACCAAGGAACCTGGAATACTCATTGTATTCTAGGTACCGTACATCGTTGTACCAATCTGGATCAGCCATGAAGCCTTAAAAAAGAGACTCATACAGCTGCGCTGTATCAACTGCTGTAGTTGACATATTCATAACTTGCAGGTTTAAACTCCGCAAGGGTCTATTTTACAACTTGACAAACTGAAAACTTGACGTAATGAAATCTTGAAGAATTGAAAATAGGACTAAAGCAGTCCTCGTTTAATTAATAATTTATATGCAGAATTTCAAGTAAATCAGTCCATTAGTTCGGACGTGATGATGCGTTAAACATAATTCTCCTATCCCGTACGTGTATAAGCCAGTTCTATTCTTTATTATATTATAGACTTCACAATAATATACAGTAATAGACCCAGCTGTTAATACAGTCGTCGCTTAGGAATTGGACCTTTTTAAGCTGAATTCTCATGCAGTATGCTACGGTATATCAGTGACAGTGGAAATAATAGACCATACAAAATTACTTTTGACTTGGAGGAATATTCGGATCAGAGAAATTGAGGGAGATCAGCCAATTACAGCAATGAAATAGAGTCATAGGTAGAAACGCAGTTTCCAATTTGTTGATTACACTCAGTCGACTCAGTGCTTTCAGAGAGGAATCTTCGTAAGTGAATCATGAGCACTACTTGAACACTCACTAGAAATTAGAGAACGCCGGCCGGTTTAGAACGGTAACATCGCCGCCGCTGTATCACTACCTCTCTTCAAGTCAAAAGTAAGATTGTATAGATTATAATTCCTATGAGTTCTGATTGAAATATTCGCGCTCAGCCCGAATGAATTGAGAATTATCCAAAAATTAAAATTAAATTAATAATTATCCATAAATTAAAAATTATGTGAAACAATATTTTCACTGTTCCCTCTGTCACTGTTGTGTGAGAATCCAAGCAGTTTCGATATCCAATTCCTAAGCGACGACTGTACTAACAGCTATCTCTATTGCTGTATATTATTGTAAATTATATAATAATTGAATGTCGACTACTATAGCAGTTGAAACAGCGCGACTGTATCCGCCCGGTCACAAGTATTGAGAATTTTCCTATAGAAAGCCTCCAGAGTTTGAAGCCCTTCAACACACCAGTAAAATTATGAACAATAATAATTTCTATTGACATATTATATAGTAAGGTGATGTTATAATATAATTAATATCGGGGCACCGAGCTTTGCTCGTCATTTACTTATTGATAAACAGAACTCAATTCTTTAAAATGATTGGGGATGGACTAACAGGCACAGCCAAAAACTTTTTCTTCCCCGAATTTTTATTTATACACTATAAATATTCCAAAAAGTAGGTTATGTTCCATACAGTTAAAATTTTCAGTCCAAATATTTGAAAACATAAAATTTTAGAATTTAGATTGTTTACATACCAAATTGAATAACTAAATAACAATAAAAATAATCATTAACTTTGAATATTATAATATATACCATCTCATGTCAACAAATCAGATCACTTTATTTTGATCGAGTCAATTACCGTAAAATTTCTAGATTTCTCGCCAGATACGGTAAGCTAATTGATTACACAGCTGATCTCCCACACAGGCACACGCATCTTCTGTTATCGACAGACGACGAAATCATCATCTGTTTTTCCAAGGATGAATTATCCTTTTTATGTCCTTCAGCGAGATTTCCAAGGGATGAGACCTAGTGCAATCGATTGTTTATATCATAAACCTACTATGTTCCAAATTTCGTGAAAATCGTTAGAGCCGTTTTCGAGATCCGTTGAATATAAATAACCATATAACCTGATAGCCAGATAACCAGATATAAAAATAGAAAAATATAAACAGATATAGGCCTAGGTACAGAAATTGCTCGCCTAATAGGATAAGGAATATAAACTAGCCGTCAGGCTCGCTTCGCTCGCCATATCCGTCTAGCAAGGGGGCTCCGCCCCCTGGACCCCCGACTGGATCGTCCAAGAATGAGATCAGCAGGCTCGCTTCGCTCGCCTGCATTTTTCATTTGAGCATTTTTATCATATGTTAGGACAATCCAGTCGGGGTCCAGACTAAACGTCTGGCTAAACGGATATGGCGAGCGAAGCGAGCCTGAGGCTAGTAATATAATATTCCCAGGATTGAAGTAGCAGTGCCCAATCAATTTTTCCGCGATAAATGCATTTAAATCTTCAACTTGGTGCCAACCTAACAAAGTCAACTCAACTTAATGCCAACCTGACAAAATTATTAATTTAGTTGCCAGTTAACAACTGTTTCGAAGAGGTACTCTATCTAGATTATAGTTCCATAGTAACATATGATATGGAAATTTCAATTATAATTAAGAGATTGAAAGAAGAAGAATATACATGCTAAAAGACGAACTTTAAACCCTTTAAAACAACCCTTAGAGTTAAAATATTGCCAAAAGATTTCTTAGTGCCCCTCTAAAGGGCCAACTGAACATACCTACCAAATTTGAACGTTTTTGGTCCGGTAGATTTTTAGTTATGCGAGTGAGTGAGTGAGTGAGTGAGTCAGTCAGTCAGTCAGTCAGTCAGTCAGTCAGTCAGTCAGTCAGTCAGACAGTGAGTGAGTGCCATTTCGCATTTATATATATAGATAATCTGACTAGAAGTACGAAATCATATGTGAGAAATGAGAAACATGTTGACTACCCACCTTTCTGAATTATTGATATAATCATAGGGAAAAGATACCTAAAATTTTGAAAAATACCTAGCATTATTTTTCTCTGTTATGATATAGTATTCATATACGATATATCATACATCACTTGTCAGATTCCTCTCAAATAGTTCTAGGAGTTTTCAAGCACAGAATGAGGAGATTTGACAAACTTGAATAAAGTAATCAATAATTATACTTGTCATTAAACAAATAATTATACTTGAGGCACTAATTGATGTGAAGATTACATCATGTAAATTTGTTGATTGATTTTCAGAGAGCTATTATAATATAAATAAATACGGCAATATAATACAAATAGAGTTTTTCTTGAAGAGATTATCCAATGGAGTTGTGCTGTTTGATGTAGTTCTCACTCTTTGTTTAAAATTTATATTGGAAGCACTCACAGATATAAAAGTACATTTTAAATTTACAAAGCACTTACCAGAACCGAGGATTCAACCTGCATGGCTGCTGTTCGTGTTACACGGGACCGAAAGCTACAAGCTATGCTAATTCGTGAATCTAGTGAAGAAATCAGGAAAATGAGTAGAGGTGATATCTTTTATACTCCAAAAGCTCCTGTCTAGGAATAGGATAGATGATCCTAGAGGAAATGAATAGGAGAGAGACAAGGATAGATGATCCTAGTGGATACGAGAGAGAGAGGGTGGTGAGATTATGAGTGAGAGTACCTGTTATTAGGCCTAAAAGGTTGTTTTGGTTGAAGGTTGGACCTGCACTGCCCTTGGGGTCATTCAACTTTTCTCACTCTGCCACCACCAGAGCCGGAGTTCCAAGTTCAGAACGATCAACGATTGAAGACTCTTCTCATAAAAAATCCCGTGATCGAGATATTTGTTAAGGTAATTCTTTCCATTATTTTTATTTTATTTCTCCTACATCCATTGACAGATCTGATCACTATATTCAGGTAGGTACCGTATTTCTCACATGAAATGCAATATTACTAAGCACTGCATCAAATCGGATGAGAGAATGAAATTCTCGTGGTAAAAAAGTTTTACATACGAGTAGAAGACAGACAAGACAAATAAAATTATGAAATTATGCAGGAAGTACAATTAGGAAACAATTCTACCAGCAGTTCTGTGAACAGTAGACCTCGCGCTCAGTAAGTTACATTGACCTGTTGTTATGTTTTCTCAAAAATTAATAAATAATTTATCAATTTAGAATGTCTAGAAAAAAATCCTAAATAAACATAGAGCTTTCTGTCCTATCGTACCGTGACGTGTCGTCCCGGAATGTGAGTGTGAGCGCTGTTATCAGGTCTGGCTGCCGTCGATACGCCAATCCAATCAACCCAGAGAACATTCTGTGTTGTCATGTTGGCGAAAAATCGGTGTGCTGAAATTAACAAAATAAACTACCATAATGCTGAGTTCCTACAAACTTCATTTCTCACTTTTCGTGACTTTAGAAATCAATTCCTTTTCAATAATATTTTTTGTTGCGATTTTAATCATCAGATTAGAAAATAAAAATGTAAAAAAAAATGTTTTCTATCAATAACTCCAACTCCAAACTAGAATCATGGACTCAGCTTATGGAAAGAAAAAGTTACAACTGTAGACAACTGTCTACTAACGTTGATGGAAAGATACATTTTCAAGATGTTCAATGTTTTTGAACGGGTAGTATTATATAGTCCACTAGACAGCTGATTTATGATGAATAATAATTCTAAAGTCCGATTTTTACGGTAATATTGACGTTCAAAGGTGACTCCTTTTCCTTTTGTATTATCCTTAAAATGCAAAATTTCAAAAAACCGTATGTATAAGCCGACGCGAAATTCAAAAAGGAACATACCTGTCAAATTCCATGAAAATCTATTACCGCGTTTCGCCGTAAATGCGGAACATAATCATAGAAACATAAATATAAACAAAAATATAAGCATAGTATAAAGAGAAATGCAAAACCGTCGACTTGAATCTTAGACCTCACTTCGCTCGGTCAACTATCTTCTATCTATATAATAAAAGCGAAATGGCACTCACTCACTGACTGACTCACTCACTCGCACAACTAAAAATCTACCGGACCAAAAACGTTCAAATTTGGTTGGTATGTTCAGTTGGCCCTTTAAAGGCGCACTAAGAATGGATTATTTGGAAAAATTCCCAAAGATACGCCCAAAATCTGTGTTTTTCCAGCGGTTTTTAGCGTTTACTCAGCTTTGGCGAGAACAAATGAAGAGAAATTGTTCAAATTTCGTACAGAAGCATTTTGCAATAACGTCAAAGATAAGCCCAAGATTAGCGTTTTTCCAGCGTTTTATTTTGCTTTCTCTCAGACTTATCGAAAACAAATGAACAGAAATTGTTCAAATTTAGTACAGAAGCTCAGCTAGGTTGTAATAATGTTGTGTTAGAAGGATTTTGCAATAACGTCAAGGATACGCTCAAAATTAGCTTTTTTCCAGGGTTTTTTGCTTTTTCTCAGATTTATCGAGAACAAATGAACAGAAATTATTCAAATTTAGTGCAGAAGCTAAGCTAGAGTGTAATAATGTTGTGTTAGGAGGAATTTGAAATAACGCCAAAGATACGCCCAAAATAAGCGTTTCTCTCCGCTTTTCTGCTTTTTCTCACCTTTTTCAATAATTTATGGAAATATATTTAAAAAAATTCAATACACAGGCTTAGCTGAGGTGGAAGAATTTTGTTCGCCAAAGATACGCCGATATAGTAACAGGTGTTTTTACCAGCGTTTTTCTACGTTTTCTCAAATTTTCGATATCAAATTGACATAAAACGTTCAAATTCGGTACAGAGGTTCCGCTGAGGTCTACAAATTGAGATGCCTTCAATATTTCGCCTATGATATGCTCAAAACTGGCGTTTTTCAACGTTCTTCTAGATTATTAGCTTTCTCATTATCTTATCAACCGAAATTGTTAAAATTTGTTACACAAATCCGTCTGATTTTTCAGGTTTGGAGTAAGTAATGGCGGTGATAAATTGGAGGGTCTCTTTCCCCCAGTTTTTCATTGAGTTTTCAATGCATATTTCTTCATTTCTCAGGAAAATGTAAGACTCGAGAGAGTTGGAGAATGAATTATTTGTAAGTTCTCCACGTCAGTCCTATCTCAAATTTAAAAGGTTAGACTGGAGTACAATAATTCTCATCCCAAATCCCAAGGTTAGACTGGAGTACAATAATTCTCATCCCATCTCAAATCCCAACGAAGTTTTCCACCCTGCACTAAATAATTGAAATTAATCGGTGATTGAATCGAACGAGGAAGTACTTTGACTTTCTGATGGAATGAAGCATGCTCAAATAAAAAATGCAGGTGAGCGAAGCGAGGAAATGAGCTCATCTCATTTTCGGACGATCCAGTCGGGGGTCCGATATGGCGAGCGAAGCGAGCCTGACCGCTAGTTTCTAATAAACTTCGAAATCCCGTTGAGTAATATGAACGAAGTTGATAGCTAGTGATCAATATAGAATAGAATAGAATAGAATAGAATTGTTTATTGATCAACAAATATAACATAATATATATGGATCGTGTCAAGTTAAAAACTACAAATAAAAAATAAATAGGCTATAATAGGTACAGTCATGCCATGAGAAAATGTATTAAATTAGTCGCGACAATAATATGCATCAAATAGCAAAGTTTGAAACTTGAAGCTTACATTAATTTTTACAATACATTGTTGGAGAGTTGGAGAGCCCTCAAATAGCAAAAAAATGGATAAAAACCTATTATCTAAACAATTTCACACTTTCAAGAGTAGATATCTCGAGAACTGTTTGAAATATCACAAAACTCCACGAAAAAAAATCGTTGAGAATTTATCGAACTTCATTTTTGACAAGTTCGTCATGTTGGTTAAACAAACCAAAATTATAAGAGTGGAAGTGAAAAGCTAAAAATGTTATTCAAACCATCCTCATCCCTTTAGCACATGGGGCAGCAAAGGGGACTTTTGATTATGTTCTCCTTCCAACCCAACTCGTCAAAAAAAAAACACAAAAAAACTGCAGTGCAGTCAAATATAAAATTGTGTTCAAAACACTACCTCCAAATCCTTTGACAAAAATATGATCTATTGTTGCAATACTGGAGATTTCACACTCAACACTAAAACTGCTGCAACAGTCATAGAGTAATGCGTAAAAGTGTGAAATTACACCTCAAATTAAAGAGAATTTGATGCTCTATACACTCATAATCAGCATTGGCTTTTCATGTTAAAAAAAAAACAAAAATAGGTAGCAAAAAAATTGGAAGCTTAATAGGTTTTTTCACAAATGTCACACCTTCAAGATAGGATATTTCGAAAACTATAGAAGTAATAGAAAAATTAGTAGGGTGAATAATGTAGGGAATTTTTAAGCTTCAATTTTGTAGGAAATAATCATGTCCGTAAGATGCATAGTTTTAGAAATCATTTAGTTATGCGAGAAACCAAAAATGGTACCTTTGAACCACCCCCACACCCTTAGCACAGGGGGTAGGAGTTAATACTTTTGATATGTTCACCTCCTTACCACTCTTAACAGAACTGCGGGGTTAAACATTGCCTTCCAAACGTCCAAACGTTTTTATCCATAGCCCGCCCTTGACTTGACTATGAAAAACCGGAACCAGTGTTAAAACCGAGTACACTGAGCTTACCTCGACTGTATCCCAGAACTCTCTCAAACTGTCGTTAAATTAATGTTAACTGTCATTAAATATGAACTGTGGTTGAATATGAACTGTTGTTTGATATTAACTGGCGTTAAATACTAACTGTTGTTGAATGTTAACTACCGTTGAATATCAACTGCTGTTAAATGTTAACTGTCGTTAAATATTTACTGCGGTTAAGTATTAACTGTTGTTAGTTGTTAACTGCCGTTAAATAAGACCGGTTAAATGTCGTTAAATGTTAACTGTTATTTAATGTTAACTGTCGATAAATATTAAATATTAACTGTCGTTAGATTAACTGTTGTTGAATATTAACTAACCATTTCTATTTAATAAAATACAAATGTCTTTAATCTGGAATTTAGATAGTATTTCACCCAATAAAAAATCTGGTGTGGTACACTCACACAACTTTCCTTGCTCATATTTGAAACTACGATCAGACTTCTGTATATGTGTATATATAATTGTTTTCAGAGTACTTTTTCCTTTGTGTGAATTGTGAAACTTGATGATTTTTTCAGTCCTCATTTTTTCAAAGTCGTCAAAACAGCTGTTCTACAGATGAAATATCTCGACTATGTATTCTTTTTATGAACTGCGCTACCTACCTCATGCACGAGAAGGAGGTTACTAAGTACATTTATCAAGGATTGGGTGGACCCCCCATTAGTTTCCCAGAAAGAAGACTCATGCCAGTTGATAGAACTGATAAATAACTATACAGGTATGAATTTGAAAAGAATCGGTCAAGTTATTTTTGAGAAAATCGTGAAAAACATGGTTTTATCCGCCATTTTTTTTCAATAATATTACGGAGCTCCTGCAATTTTCTCAGAAATGAGACTCATGTCAGTTGATACGGCTTATGAATAGCTATCCATGGTATAAATTTGAAGAAAATCGTTTGAGCCGTTTTCGAGAAAACCGTGAAAAACATGGTTTTTTAGTCATTATCCGCCATTTTTCTCAAGAATATTACGGAGCTCCTGGAGTATTCCCAGTAATGAGACTCATGTCAGTTGATAGGGCTTATGAATAGCTATCCATGGTATAAATTTGAAGAAAATCGTTCGAGCCGTTTTCGAGAAAACCGTGAAAAACATGGTTTTTTAGTCATTATCCGCCATTTTTCTCAAGAATATTACGGAGTTCCTGGAGTTTTCTCAGAAATGAGGCTCATGTCAGTTGATAGGGCTTATAAATAGCTATCCATGGTATAGATTTGAAGAGAATCGTTGGAGCCGTTCTCAAGAAAACCGTGAAAAACATGGTTTTTTAGTCATTATCCGCCATTTTTCTCAAGAATATTACGGAGCTCCTGGAATTTTCCCAGAAATGAGACTCATGTCAGTTGATAGGGATTATGAATCCATTGTATAAATTTGAAGAAAATCGTTTGAGCCGTTTTCGAGAAAACCGTGAAAAACATGGTTTTTTAGTAATTATCCGCCATTTTTCTCAAGAATATTACGGAGCTCCTGGAGTTTTCCCAGAAATGAGGCTCATGTCAGTTGATAGGGCTTATAAATAGCTATCCATGGTATAAATTTGAAGAGAATCGTTAGAGCCGTTCTCAAGAAAACCGTGAAAAACATGGTTTTTTAGTCATTATCCGCCATTTTTCTCAAGAATATTACGGAGCTCCTGGAATTTTCCCAGAAATGAGACTCATGTCAGTTGATAGGGCTTATAAATAGCTAACCATGATATAAATTTGAAGAAAATCGTTGGAGCCGTTTTCGAGAAAAACGTAAAAAACATGTTTTTTTAGTAATTATCCGCCATTTTTCCCGCCATCTTTTATTGAATTTTATTGAATTTCTTACTGTCGGATCCTTATGGTATAAGGAACTTAAGTTTAAAATTTCAAGTCAATCGGTTAATTAGGAATGGAGTTATCGTGTTCACAGACATACACACACACACACACACACACACACACACACACACACACACACACACACCACACACACACACACACACACACACACCACACACACACACACACACACACCACACACACACACACACAACACACACACACACACACACACAACACACACACACACCACACACACACACACAGACCAACACCCAAAAATCAAATTAAGGAATTAAGGAATCAAGGTACCTTAATTTTTTCTTGGAAAGCAATAACTTACTTTCCTTACCTATGTAATAGGGCAAGGAAAGTAAAAATCGATACAGTAACAAAAGTTAGAGAGCATACATTTAAAAGCTAGTAGAAACTACTATGATTCTAGGAAAAATAACCCCTTGGTCATGGTGGCTCATATATTGGACCTAGAATCTATTTTAGGTACCTACATTGTATTGGACGATGCTTTGAAGAGAGATTGATAATGAAATTTCCTTTACCTACCAACTTTTCAATGTGTTTATCCCATGTTAGGTGTGCAACAAGTGTACTATTCAGGCATACTGTACAGTATAGGATACGATGTTTTCTAATGCTCTGATCAGTGCTGGCATCTGTAGGTGGAACTGAGAAGCAGTTTTGCCTGATTCAAAATCACTATGCATTTGTATCCTCGCCAACCTCACCGACTTACAACTCTTTTATGAATAATAAAACTCTCACATGGCTAATAAAATTCAAGTAGTATTTTTTCATCCATATAAAATATGTATAAAGTGTTTTTCAAACACTCTGCATCAATTATTTTCTTTTGAATATATTCTGGGTACAGCTTTAAAGAATCGTACAATAATATTGTATTGGACAGTATGACCAATACCTACTATTACTTATTACTATTAAGTAATAGTAGGTATTGGTATGACTGAATGGTGGAGCTTGCCTATAGAAACTTTGTGTAGACAATATGATAGATGTTTGGTTTCTGGTGATGCAAGAATATATTATTTATTATCAAATAAATATTGATAATGGATTATGATGGACTTGATAGTTTATTACTGTTTATGGAGAATTCTGATATTGAGTACTGGGCACATCGTCTCTGCAAGACTCTCCCACTCCCTATATTTAGGAGGTCCTGACTCTCCTCACCCCACACAATCTTTATAAAAAAAATATAACAGGTGATACTATCAGTAGGGATGAGTCAGCTGTTATCACTAAGTGGCTTGTAAATAACACTGTCACATTGGGTCTAATTTCGTAAGGCTCTGCCGTTCTGGGAAGAAAGATACCTGTCATATAGATAGGATAAAACATCAAAATCATCCTTTACTAGTAGTTCTGCGAACAGTAGACCTCATGCTCAGTAAGTTACATTGATCTGTTGTTTTGTTTTCTCAAAAATTAATAAATAATTTATCAATTTAAAATGTCTAGAACTAGTAGTTCTGTGAACAGTAGACCTCACGCAGTATTCTCATCCACAAGTGCCTGATTGAAACTATAGGCCTTATGGAAATACAGCAATAGACTGGCTTCTCCACACATCTGTGTAATCACTTGTCAGCTGATTTATGATTAGTAATTTTCCATAGTCTGATTTTTACTCTAATATTGGAGTATAAAGGAGGCTCCTTTTTCCTTTATATTATCCTTGAAATGCAAAATTTCTAAAAACCTTGTATATACGTCGACGCGCAATTAAAAGAGGAACATACCTGTCAAATTTCATGAAAATCTATTACCGCGGTTCGCCGTAAATGCGCAACATATAAACATTTAAACATTAAGAGAAATGCCAAACCGTCGACTTGAATCTAAGACCTCACTTCGCTCGGTCAATAATTCGAAATCATATAAATATTGCACTGAATTTTTGTTTATCAGTATTAGACTGATTTTTCTAGATGTGTGAGCATAATAAGGGAATATCAAGATTACTATCTCAAAATTATGGATTTTATTGTATTACCCTTGAGTCATGGTGTCCAATATATTGAAGGATCCCTATTTCGGGAACCAGGAATGCTATCAACTTGTAACTTAGGTCAAAAAAAATGTATATTTGGAATGTGCATTAAAAAAAATTTTTGCTGACAGATAAAAAAGCGTGACCGAAAGGTCATGTTATGTCGTCATCAATTAGTTGTGGGGCCTGAAGTAGTATTGGGTATTGGTGTGGCGCACTCACACAACTCTCCTTGCCGCTATGAAAATTTCCATTATAATTTAAAATCAATTAGCTGACAAAATCAATTATGCTATCCGTTCCAGTCAATGATTTAATAGAATCAACCAAGTTATCTAGAATAATCGTGTATAGGTCTACCAGGTATTAGAGCGATTTTTCGCTCAAGTTCGTTTTTGAAATTCACTCATAAAAAGGCAAAAGATTTTTTATTCGACTTCGAAGTGGAACCAGAAATTCACACATAAATAAACCTTAAATTGACCATAAAATTTACAATATTAACAATAATTCAGTCGAAATATTAACAAAATATGGCGTTAGCAAAGACAATCACTGCAGAAAACCAGATCATTCCAGATATAGTGAGGTCCACGATATAATGGCAGTGGAGAAAGACAGGAGAACAGCGTTCCCGATTCTCTGCCTTGCCAGTGCCTTCTACAGCTGATACCGGAATATCTAATGTAATATCAACTGATCATTCTTGTTGAAAATAATCTAGGATATGGGTGATTTATGTTGACAGGTCTTCGCGAAGTTCCCTGATGATGGATTTTGTTGCCTCTCTTCCGCCGGAAGTGACTGAGGAGATTTTTTCGTACCTGTCAGTGCGAGACCTGATGGTTTGTGAGGCAGTCTGCAGAGGTTGGCGTTTAGCTGCCAAAAATCTGCGACTTTGGAAAAAACAGGAGGATAAGTTTGAAAAATGGTTGCTACCCAACTCAATGTGTGATATTATTCCTGGTAGTTTTCACGATACGTCTCACAGCCTAGCTGCATTATTGCCCGAAGATGATTCACAATTCAACAGGTTGAAATTTTTCCTATGCCAACGAAACTTTCTGAAACATAACTGGTCACATGGTATCTATACTAAAAACACGCTCCGGGTGAAAGATTTTTTCCAATATATTGAGATTGATGTATTTTATCCATCCAAGTCTCCTTATGATTGCCAATTCTACCCATTTGTTGGGTTGTTTAAGGATGATTCGTATGCTTTTTTATTGATGCGTCTCGATGATAAACCGAAAATTGTTGGCACATTATGCACAATAGAGAGTCGGCACAGTATTGATAGAATATGTGTAATGAGGGACTGTTTAGTATGGTTCAGTGGATTAGAAGTCAAATACTTCAGTCTTACTGTTGATTTTGATAAATCAGAGGTGTGTAGTCTTGGAAACTTTGAAGTTGAAGATGAAGATTGTGTGAGGATGCTGACTATGGATTCGTGTAGTATAGTTGCTGCAGTCTGTTCGACGGCCAGAGTTTGGTGCAAAAAGACTCTCTCTTTGAGGTTTGACATAGATCCAGATCCACATGAGTTCAATGAACTCGAAATTCATTTGACTAATTGCTGGTTATATGACGGATATCTTATACTCGTTTATCATTCAATCCTCAAATTCTACAACATACAAAATGACATTCCTATTCTTGAGAATCAATTTTGTGTTTCTGGTTGTATTGATCATATTCATTGTAACAATGGTACGGTTTTTCTACGTTACTTCGATCAAGGCTTCAAAGTGATTGAAGTGCGCAATAAAAAAACCCTCTCAATCAAATTCAGTCGTTCAAGTAAACATGAACTTCTGTATTATTTGACTCATGAGGCAGGTAACGAGTATATTTCATTTGGAAATTTTCATACTCGTAAAATTGAACTGCGAAAAATTTCCAAGTCTGAGTACTATAATTTAACTAATTTCAATGATGCACCAAACTATGTTTTTGATAGTATTGCATTAATACGCGGCAAAAGATCATTGGAAGTTTGGGATTGGAGAGAGCGCACCAATCTGTACAATGTTGACAGCATGGATATGCATAACGCGTTAATTGTTCACGTCAGTACAGCTAGGGTGGTAATAGTGGGCAGTTTTTGTGAATTCCAAATTTATTCATTCAGCTGATTGCTGTTGTAACAGTCGTCTACACCTTTTCAAATTGTATTCGAAAAAGTATGCTGTGCTACCAAATTCTCCTAATTCGGTTGGATAGCATTTCTCACCTATTAACCTAATGAAAGTTATCGGCTCCAACGTAATAGATTCTTGATAAACTATGAATGGATCTATCGCCTATGAATGAGAAATCCAGTTTTCAGAGCAAATCAACTTATAATCTTCAGTAGAATTTTGGCAATATACTACACAAATACACAAAGAACAATATCTTACACACTTAAGCATCTAAAGTCACTACAAGCTAAATACTTATCCAGTTTATATAGTTGAAAAAACAATGGCTATAGGCTTGTATACACAAGAAACAAATTATAGACAAAATAGAACACTATAAACTGTTCAAAACTCAATTTAAAACATTAAAAATTCACTTAAACAGAAAAATATTCAGAGAGCACTAAATTAGAACACACACAGCCAGCCATCATGTTTAGAGAAGAAACAGGAAAAGCCAAGCTACAAGGAACAGAGCAAAGCTTTGTAGACACCTTAAACCAGTGTCAATGTCATGGACACGTCACCAAAAAATTATAATTACAAGTTTAGAATTACATTTTATATTTGTTCTCAATAAAACTTTATTTTGAAACTATTATTTTAAATTTTTATATATCATCTCTATTTAAATAATCCATTTCTCTATTAATTCTGTCAACTCAGCCTCGGTGACACCATGGAACATGCACACAATCATTTACGATAATTCTCAGTCAAAAAGTTGTCCATATATCGATTACTCTGATATTTTCTATAAAGTTTAGATCTCGAATTGAAGATTTGATTCCAATCGAGAAAAATGTAATATTACAAGTATCAATTTAATTTGAGAAGATAGGCCTATCAGTTTATTTTAGAAAGGTATTTTGTAATTTTTTTATTCAATAATATTTTTCCTCTCCCTAGTATTTCGATAATGTACTTATTGTATAAATGAATAAAGAATTATTGAGAAAAAATCAGATGTAAATTAGAATTTATCAATTGAAAATTAGAAAACTATCCATTGCATCGATCATGTTTATCCTACCTTATCATCAACACTACACTGCACCTAATTTTAGGAGATATCGATCCTGTATTCTCAATTTGTGAACAAGAGCGGTTGAGTTATTAATTTGATTACTGAATATTACAACTGACATCTTTTCAATTACAAATATTATCATTATGTCAAATTAAAATGATACTTTATCAAATACAATTCACAACTCTCAATAAATTATTACAAGTGATAAAGTCTCAAATCCAACTGACTGTTCTCATTTACATCTGACATTCTCTCAAATAAAAATAAATATTCCCAATTGAAATTGTTACTTTCTCAAATACAATTGAAAAATGTGTAGGCCAAGCTACTAGTCGTCGCGCGATTTTTCAAAAAGATTCTGCTCCTTTCTACAGAGTGGTTTTTTAGTCCTGTTGCTCTATTTTAAGTATGTGGTATTTATTTCTAAAAGAGGAAATTTATATGTCGTACAAAGTTGATAGCCCTACTCAATGACACGGTATATACAGAGTAGTTCGAGATGATTATCTTTGAGCGGTGTAACACTCTGTGTAGATTCCAGTCGTCTTATGAACAGAATGACTATCACCATACAACAAGAAGCACATGGAGTGAAAAACGTCAAAGCGTGCATAATTCCAATGGGTGGACATTTCATATAATAATCTTATTAAATAAATATTGATTTTTTTGTATATAGCAGCTATAAGTTACATTTCTATTAAAAACAAATTACTGTTCTATAAATTGATTAAAAACCGGGTAACAGGACTGAAAACCACTTCGTACAAGTATTTTCAAAATAAATGTTCATTTTCAAAAATTTAATTCTTTCTGATCATATGAATAGTGCTTTTTCAAGTTTTGCAAAGCCATATCTCAAATAAAGCGAAACTGTGCCTTTTTCACTAATTTTCAATTAATCATTGATATAATAGAATGTAATTATAGTAATATAATCAAATTTCCTGACTGATAGAGTGCAACCTTTCTAATTCCAAACTCATACAAGTGTTGGAAGATTTCGACGAAATTTCTAATACACATTTAGATTTATTATAATTCTATATAGGAAAAGCTTGGATAAAAATTTAAATCATTAAGAATAATTTATCTTTCAATCAATAAGTTCGAATTATTTTTCAATATTATTAGAAATTTTACATAGGTACAACTTTGTTTCCTAATTTGGTATCAACAATGCATATTTTAAATTTATTTAGCCATCTTTCCTAATTTTGTATCAATGATGAATAACTGCAATTATTATCTATAAAATTGCATCTTCTTGGAATAGGATAAGTTCTATACGATTCATGAGTTGTTGTTCTGTATTAATACAATACATTCAATGTGCTCAGAGGGGCAGTTGATTATTTTTGATACAGAATAAAGATCTAAGCTTAGTCGAATATTTATCTTCATAAAATTTGTGTTTTTTTCTTAAATGTATGTCGTTTTTATCGTATTCGTATTTTTCATGTATTTATGGGGTTGGGCTATCAATGTTAACTTGAAAATAAATCATACATAATGTTTGAATTTCAAATTATTCTGATTTGAAGTTATTGTGACAGAGTTAATGGTCAGAATTAAGTATAGGTGTTGGAATGCTGCTCCCAACGAAAGTGATAAAGTCATTATCGCTTATACTAAAGTCCAGTTTAAAACAGTAGTCCAGACTATAAACAGTAGGAAACAAAGTTTTCCGCGTTTTTAGAGAGATTTTTCTTATCATTTTTGGTATCAACTTATTCTAAGTGAGTCACGTGATGTCCTATTCTTTGTTCATTGATCCAACCTAACAGCAATCAACAATAATACATGCTGCAACTTGGACCAACTTACTACAGTCAACCGCGGGAAAATAATCCGATGAAAATTGGAACGGCTGAGTACCTCCTCACGCCCCACCCACTGCACACATTGACGTTGCCATTCGTCAGGTATATTGAACAATATATTTTTTTAATGTATAGAATCAAGGCTACTTTCTTGTATTTATAAAATAGAGTTATAGTATACCCTTTAAAATTGATAACTAGTAGTTACATTACAATTTGTATTCTTGTTTTTAATATTTTATTAATTTTAAAGGGTACTATAATTCTATTTTATAAATATATGAACAACTAGCCGTCAGGCTCGCTTCGCTCGCCGTATCCGTCTAGCCAGGGGGCTCCACCCCCTGGACCCCCGACAGGATCGTCCAAATTTGAAAATTTTCTGTCTATTACTTGATGAAATAATTGAGAAAATGCAAAAAACCGCTAATTTTGGGTGTATCTTTGGCGTTATTTAAAATTCCTTCTAGCACAACATTATTACACCCTAGCTTAGCTTCTGTACTAAATTTGAACAATTAATTCTGTTCATTTTTTGTTCTTGATAAATCTGAGAAAAAGCAAAAAAACGCTGGAAAAACGCTAATTCAGTGAGTGATTGCCATTTCGCTTTTATATATATAGAAGAAGAAGATAATAATAGGCTACTTATTAAAAAATCTCATTTATAATCAGCTGTTTGATCAACTCTTATTTGGCAGGGTTGGACCTTAGACCAGATAGAAATATAATAGACCTTCAATATCTGGTCTAAGGGTTGGACCCATCTTTTCCAATTTCCATTGGTATCACTAGTATCACTGCCTACTGATAGATAAAATAAGTTAGTTTATGGTATAGTTTAGTTTATACAAGCCTTATCCAGCTTGTAAACCACTCTTGTGATATATTTAGGACACTTCTGTACCGCGCCATAGAGCTCATCACAACTCTGGTTTAAAAGCTCACCTTAGTTTTTGACACAGAGCACGAATTGAACTATTAACAAAATTGAAAAAGAACAGCAGCAAAATCCTTAGAATAAAGTACCTACTCACATACTAGTACCAACAGCACATTTTCAGAAGGTTTCTGTTAATTTTCAAGGGTTTTCATTGAGAAGAAATAATTAAAAATAGAAAATCAGTCAATTTATTTCACATAGAAAAGACATTGTTCATACATTCCATGGTACTTGATTCCAGAACAATTTTCAAGCAGCCTGTATATCTTACACTTTTGCATTGCATGAATATACAAAAACAATAATTTCCTCTTATCGACTTCATTAATTTTGTTGGAAAACATTATTATTTTATGTTATTAAACATATTTTATTTTCGGAGAAGCAATAATATTTTGCCACAATTAAATGCAAGATTACGGGGACTAGGTCTAGTTCAAAAAGTAGTTTTTCAAAATAGAATTACATTATGAGAAATTGTCAGCAATCAAATTGAATTAAAACAGCGGAGAGTTATTATGTTCCTGAAGTATTGTATCAATATTGTTACTGGAGATCATAATAAATTAGGAAGACAAAAATACAAATCTATAATTGTGTTTGTTTCATTCATTGCATCTTCTATAAACCTTTTTGATTTCAATGGATATCACAACTATCATTCACGAGTATCAAAATAATCAAAATTAATGTGAAATAAATATCGGTAGAATTAAATGTCTGATCAAATTATCTTCCAATATGGCATCTACTTTGGATCACATACTTTGAATAGATCTGCACCAAATCAGTTTAAACAGAGATAAATCAGCTGTTCGTTTAAACCCGGAATGTAACATAAATAAATGCAACTATCCCTTCATGTAATCGTAGATCAGCGTTAAACCATAAAGAAAAGATTGCATTTGCTATCTTTTATCTATGGTTAAAATTATAGATAGTGCATTTATGGCCCTAATATATGAATCTATTGAAACTCTCAAAATTACACTCCTCTTTAAAATCTTTTTTAAGTCCAATGTAGGCCTACTGGAGCTATTAATCTAATTATTTAATTATTATAGAAATAACTTGTACCCTTTTCAAACTTTTCCACATAAACAGCAACACTAGTTTAAGCACTCATGTCATTTTCAAGTGTCCTATTTTTTTAAAAGTTTGAGGTATTTATATATAAAGATTTTTATAAAAGGTACTAGTTATTCCTATAATAATTAAACAATTCAAGTAGGCCTGCCCTATGAAAATACTTTAATCTTATTATATCTGTCGTTATTATTACAATGTCTATGTAATTTGTAGAAATTGTTTTCATTGATAATTTAACGTGATGTTGAGCATGTGTCCCTCTTGATCATAGAGAAAAGAATACTATTCTTTTGTCTCTGCTTATATTCACCATCCATGATATCCATGACGTCTTCCATATCCATAGCCTCCGTAGCCTCCATAACCTCCTCCATATCCTCCATAACCTCCGTAACCTCCTCCATAACCTCCGTAACCACCTCCATAACCTATACCGATGCCGACTCCATAGTATCCGCCGTAACCTCCATATCCGCCGCCCCATCCACGGTTGTATCCGCCGCCATGACCCCATCCGCCGTGATAGTGGTGTCTCCTGCCGTAGTGGTGCTCGGCGGTGTCCAGGTCGTCATCCGCCAAGGCCGCCGGCACCGCGACAGCCGGCTCTTCGGCCGCCAACAAAATCTGCGCCCCAGGCGAGGAAGGTGTTTCGCATGTAGCTGCGGCGATGCACGCCATTAGTACCTGCAACCAAATAAAAGCAATAGATTAGTAAAATTTAATAAATAAATATCAACAGATACAGACAGGGTTAAGTTGCACATGATATGCATTCAATGTGATAACACCCTAAGGTTGCGTTTACACTAAAGTTATTAACAAAATTTTAATTAATTAATTCTTAAAGATTTTATAAGATTGAATATAACTTGTCATACACATGATGAACATATGTGTGTTTGTCAAGTTCCGTTCAATCTGATAGAATCTATAAGTATCAAGTTATTAACATTTTGTTAGTAACTTTGGTGCAAACGCAGCTTTAGTTTGACTTCAAATCTGAGACTCAGTTACACAACTTTCTATTAAATTTTTATCATACCACGAAATCCTTCTTTGAAAAGAAGGCCACTGTGATTTGTTGTCTTAGCATTTAATCACGGTTCAATTCAATAGACTTTAGTGCAATAAGGCTATTGCAATTTCAAGTCAAACTTAGGTTGTTACCTGCAACAAAATAAAGCAATGTGAAATGTATTAAATAAATATCAACAAACCAGAAGCACACAGGGTTGGATCTGAGGTAAAATTTAGGGTGTGATCACATTAAATGAATAGGTATGTGTGCAAGTGAAAGCTTGGTTATGCATGATCAAGTTTGCAGATGAGAAATATATATGTATATGTTGGACGGAATCCGAAAAAAATGTTAAAAATAAAATGAAGTTCCAGCTTGTATTGAACTGACCTAAAAAACATACACGAACTTTAACGTTATTTTCAAAGATTATTGCATCAATAATTGAAATTTATTTAGTTTTTTGTTCATAAAGACCAGACATGATAAAAATCAAACAATGGTTCAGTGTCATAGTTAACTATTAAATAATCAAGAGAGTACTATTCCAAGTCAATATTCAGGATAAATAGGTACAAGTTCTTTCATATTAAAAAAGGAAATTTGTGGTACTATATTTAAAAAAGACTCATTGCTTTTAATAATAATTTCCAGTTGTATTTTGTTTAACATGAAAATCTTTATAAATAGGTATTATATTCGTATTTCACACTTTCACAGTATTCTGATCTATTCTATACAATTGAAATACTGTATGATCTATTCCTCCCAGAGAACATTTTTTGTCACTATCACATTTAATGATTAAATTAAATGCATAGCCTACATATTACATCAAAACTTGAGTAGCCCTATAAGTATAATACTTATGATACTAATACCTTATAATACACAAAATATACTTTCAATGATACAAAAATATTATCATTGGAATCTTTTCAATACAAAAATCAACTCACATATTGGAGTGAAACAATAAATAATTATTCGGGAGATGTCAAACTTTTCTGATGAACAATATCATATCATCAATAAATTGACCCTCAGTCAGTCATTATCTCAGTCGATTGAATATTCGCACCTATGAGCACAATCTTTATAGAACAAAAAATGAGAACAAAAACCTCACCGGATTTGAGTACTAGAAATCACTATCTTATTATCGAATATTTTTGTCATCCAAAACTCAAGAACTATGATTCCAAGTTTTTTTGTTCAATTACGTAGGTAGTTTTAATCATTTATCCTTGAAAATCCGAATAAACATATGTGAATTAATAGTTCTCTAAATAAATCTTATAATATATTAAATAATAATAACTATTATTATAATAATTAAAATAATAAGCTCTATAAAATCAGTAGTGATTTTGTGATAACTCATCATCATTCTCTCATTTTGTGCGGAATTTACTCTAGAACTATTGATTTTAAATTGTTTATTCCAAGTCGGTTCAAAATTCACATTGGCAAAGTTTAAGAAAACTTATTAGTCTTCATTTCATAATTTGATCCTATGATAGCTTTGGTAATCATTGAGAATGAGTGAAGTATTTCTAGAGATATAAGCTTGAAAACATCGCTATTGGATGTGATGAGTAACACTGTTTGTGAAGTAAAAGAACTTCACTAACGGTAACAAGAAGGTATCACAGAATAAAACAGATTACTGTTCTATTTTTGTTAAAGTTTTGGATTTTGGATAAATTGAGAAACTATGTTGCCCTACGGTACTTCCCCACCCAAACTATTTCTCTACATCATCCACTCTATTATTACCTACCTCTAATGTTCATCATTCAATTTTGCATCAATTTAAACAACACCGACAGAATGAACTGAACAATTTCCAATACTTTATCAATGTTATCATATTGTGATTACACATTACATTTTTCACAAAAATATTCACACTAATTTTGTTGCCAAAATGTAGCCTATGTTTTATAGGCACTTTACGGCTACTCATACAAGATTGATTTACAGATCTCTATTACTCTCAAAATTGTTGTACACTACTTCTTATAAGCTCATTCATACAGGACACTACTTTTACAATATGAATCATAGACAATAAAAACTGAAATGTTTAATCCAACAAACTTAAAACATATAATTTTTGCAAAATACCAGTATGAACTAGAATCTCTGCTGTGTATATTATTAAACCGTTCTATTTTATCAGGTTCATCAGAGATTGACAATGGTGTACGGTAACAACCGAAACCGGTCTTTCTAACTATCAATAAAATCTGTAATTTTTGACAATTTCTTAGTATTCTTATTTAAATCATTCTATAATTGAAAAAACAAGATGACATTTCTCTTTCATTGATTAAGCAATAATTAATTCTTATAAAATGTGAAACTCTTCAAAAACTTTATAATAATGTGGCTGCATGGAAATAACTATTGGATAGGCCTAGTTATATCCTGTTCAAAAATTTTAGGTCTATCGATTTTTCTTCCCAATAATTTAAAATTTATAAATTGACTACATAAATAAATAACTTACTAATATTCCCATCCTAATATAATATTTCACTATTCTAATTATGAATATTCTATTTTCAATGAATGGTATTGAATAATAAATAATTGACAATGATTGAAAATAAATAAATAATCAGTTGTTTGCTTAATAATCTAATAAAATAAATAAATTAAATATTAAAAAAATATAAAAGTCACTAAATTGTTCTCAGATTGAAAACAAGTTCATTTTTTAGTCTTCAAAAGAATATTTGGTGTTCGATTTTCAAAAAATATTTGGCATCAGAGTTGGTTGAACACTTGTCACTGTATAGTTGGCTCAATTATTGTAGTGTCATTTCATCCGTAAACAATGTATCCACCTGGGATTGCTACCCCCACTCCGAAACCATGATGGCCACCCCAGCGCCTCCTATGGCCTCCGTGACCACCTCTCCTCCTATGATGGCCGCCACAACGCCTTCGGTGTCCCCTGTACCGGCGTCTGCGATAATGGTGCTCAGCTGTTTCAAGGTCATCCAATGACGCTGACGAAGTTAATTCAAGGTCATCCAATGATGGTGACAATGTTGATGGAATGTCAGACGGGTATGCTGCTGTTGTTGTCTCTTCGTCGTAATTTTCCATGGTGTAGGACTCTGCTTCATCGAAAGACTCCATTGGACGCGAGTGGACAAGGGTTAAGCAGGCTGATAGAAACGGCAACACCTGGAAACGAGTTCATCATGTCAGAGACTTGTCCACAATGTAAAACTTGTGTAAGACGAAATGTTTTAACCGTGCTTATGAAGTAGTATTTTAAAAGGGCTACTTGAATTGTTTAAATATTCTAGAAATATATATCTAGTACCCTATTTAAAATTTTTTTCACATAAACACCAAGGAACTGTACTGCTATAGTGAAGTCCACGTTATAATGGCAGTGGAATGGGTCCCTCTAAAAAGGTTGCAACCTCAGATCAGTTACAGAATAGACACGGCCCATTGTATATTCATACTGAAAGTCGATGAAGTCATCATTGTAATATTACATTTTTTCTTGATTGGAATCGAATCTTCAATTCGAGATCTATAAAACTTTATAGTAAATATTAGAGTCATCGATTACGGACAACTTTTTGACTGAGAATTTATCGTAAATGATTGTGTTGCATTGTTCCATGGTGTCACCGAGGCTGAGTTGACAGAATTAATAGATAAATGGATTATTTAAATAGAGATGATATATAAAAATTTAAAATAATAGTTTCAAAATAAAGTTTTATTGAGAACAAATATAAAATGTGAATTCTAAACTTGTAATTTATAATTTTTCTGGTGACATGTCCGTAACATCGACACTGAAGAAGCTTTGCTCTGTTCCTGGTAGCTAGGTTTTTCCTGTTCCTTTTTTTCTCTGAAACTTATGGCTGGCTATGTGTGTTGTAATTAGTGCTCTCTGAATATTTTTCTGTTTAAGTGAATTTATTAATGTTTTAAATTGAGTTTTAAACAGTTTATAGTGTTCTATTTTGTTTATATATTGTTTATTGTGTATACAAGCCAATAGCCACTGTTTTTCAACTATATAAACTGGATAAGTACTTAGCTCGTAGTGACTTTAGATGCTTAGGCTTGTAAGATACTGTTCTTTGTGTATTTGTGTAGTATATTGCCAAAATTCTTCTGAAGATTATAAGTTCATTTGCTCTGAAAACTGGATTTCTCATTCATAGGCGATAGATCCATTCATAGTTTATCAAGAATCTATTACATTGGAGCCGACAACTATCCTTAGGTTAATAGGTGTGAAATGCTATCCAACCGATTTAGGAAAAATTGGTAGCACGGCATCATCTACTGCCATATCACCATATCGTGACGTCAGCATCGGATAGAAAACAATGTAAACAAACTCTGCAGAAATGTTTTCTATCCGATGCTGACGTCACGATTTGGTGATATGGCAGTAGATTTTGGCTTCAGAGGCTGGACTTCCCAGCGTGTCTATTCTATAACTGGTGTAAGGTTGCAACCGACAAAATTTCACAACGTGATGCTCCAGTCACAGAATACAAATATAGCAGTTTTATAGAAGAAGTTTTCTCTGCTCCAGTGTAAAAAAGGCTGGTAGAATGATTCTCTCCACCTTGCAGTAACATCTGTGTTTGATAGTTCGCACTATTATATTAATAAAATAGTGCGTTGCGTACTTTAACCACAGATCTGATGCCACCACTAGGCAAGGAACCATTTCACCAGCGTCTTTACACTGAAGTATCGCATGTGAAATTTTGTCTGTTGCAACGTTTTTAGAGGGACCCATTCGTTTGATCAGCAATGGTATTGCTATCTTTGTCTATCATTCAACAAAGCGGATAGCGCTGTCTCTTTGCCGCTTGCTCTGTTGCCAGATCGTCTTTTAACAATGTAGAATAATTAATTAACAAAATATTTCATCTTAATTGAGAAAATTGTCTCTTTGCCGCTTGCTCTGTTGCCAGATCGTCTTTTAACAATGTAGAATAATTAATTAACAAAATATTTCATCTTAATTGAGAAAATTCATCATGAAATTATTGAAAAATATAATTTCTTGCTTCATAAATTATAATTGATTATTTTAAACGAGAATGAACAGTTAATATCAGATCAATATAAATCTGTATCAGCTACCGTCTATAGAAGGCATTGACAAGACAGAGGGTCGGCAACGTTTTTCTTCTATCTTTCTCCACTGCCATTATAACGTGACCTCACTATATAGTTTCAGTACTCATATGTCATTTTAATTGTTATGTGTAACGGAATAACAAGGAGAACAATAAACCTAATTGGAGTTTTCCAAAGTTTCAAACTTATAATTGGGTCTAATTTGAATAAAAAAATTGAAAGAGCCAATCTTGAGAATTATTTAAGATAATTAAGCCTAAATTGAAAAAAATACACAGGCTTTGATTCCAAAACTGTTAGAATTTAATTAGGTTTTCCATTATCAAATGAATAATAATTCTACTGGTTAAATTATGAAATAATTTTTTCTAGAAAGTTTTGATGAATTTTTTATTCAATGGGTACTTGATCACTTTTGATACGGTACTATTTCACACCTACACACAGACGTTTAGTTTTTGTATAGTAGTGATATTCTTGTAATAAAAAAAATAAATTAGTATGGCTTTTGTTGGTGGGGAGTTCCCTTTCGGGAATGTTCCACCGCCTGAATATATAATTTAAGCCGTCAATGGGCCTTACGACTGTCATACTTCAGCCGGGACCGACAGTTTAACGTGCCCATCCGATAACACGGGAGTGATCTGGTTAAAAAACTTTTGGTGATGAGAGGGGTTCGAACCCGGGATCTCTGTGCTGCTACGCAAGCACTCTATCCACTAGACCACGGATCACTTCTTGTAATAAGAATAGAATTAATTGATTGTAAAGTGCATTTTGAAGATTAAAATAGTTATTTGTGCAACTAGTGCGCAAAGTGACAGTTTGCTGCACCGAAAGAAACGTTTACGCCCGAGCCGTAGGCGAGGGCGGAATGGTTTCTTGAGTGCAGCAAACGAACTTTGCGCACGTATTTCACATTAAATTTTTCCTACAGTTACCATTGAATATGAAAAGTGGGTAATTATGGGTAAAATTCCCTGAAATCCATCAAATGTTTTTCTGTGTAACTTTATTATTAATAAAAACCTAAATTTATTTAAAATTGAATTATAATGATTAGTAATTCAATTGAAAATTCATCTGACTGCTTGAAGGGGGTTTATCTTAAGTAAGCATTAAAATGACTATAATCAAGGCACATAATAAATAGAACGTTGTTCTCCACTGCCATTATAACGTGGGCCTCACTATGAGTGCAGTTACCAACTTAATTTTGATTTTGCTGCACTGGTGCTCCATATAACCTACTAACTATTTTGCGTTGTCATGCTGCAAATCTGGAGTACGCAAAGTACTCACTTTGCGCACTAGTGCGGAAAAGTGATTCTTTGCAGCCTTTAATCAGTGCAGAAATGGTCACTTTTCAGGGTATCTGTAGGAAAAATTGATTTGATATGCTACAATAACTTTTCCATGCTATATTTCTATTGATTTAGCCTAATTACCGTAGATATGCTATTGATTGAGAATAGAGAATAACTAACACGCTTGATTAGGAAATTATTATTAGACACTGATGACCAGTTCTCCATGTTTAAAATAATATGCCTACATCGTAAATAATATTCACATGACTGTTTCTTTTACTAGGTACCTCATACTTACTAATTGAGCATCCTGCCGAATATAATTGGTTGAATTTTCCTCGTCATTTTCCTCTTTGCGATAGTGCTGGAACGGGCGAGAGTAATAATGAAGAGTGTTCTTCATAAGGTGTGTGTTGCTAGTTGATGTTCTCGTAAGCCTACCTTTAAATAATGCTATAGTTTTAATTAGCATTATTAAATTAATGCTATAGTTTCCTTCATACGATTGTGTCCTTCAATCAGTAGCGACGATTGCAAGCAGGCTAATTAGAATAATTAAAAGATAAAATAAACCAATCTAGGATTATTTCTCGATTTTTAATTGAAGAGATGATAAAGATATGTCATTTTGTACCGTATTGGAAATCTAAAAATTATAAAAACAAAACATGTAGCCGAATATCCATATAAATAAAATATAAATCTCAGTACCCTTTTAAATCATTTTATCACGACATGTTTCGGACATTAATAAAATAATTTAGAAGTGTACTGAGATTTATATTTTATTTACCGTGTATATTAAAAGTAGCCCTAAAGAAAAAAGAGAATATCTGTATGTATGCTATTCCATAACACGTAATAGGATTTGAATTTGTAAATTGTAATAATAAGTAGAATTTCAAGTACCGTACTGTATCCACTACTTATTACTATAAACTACTAAATATTATCGCGCTTACAGGATAATCTACTTATGAGGCATGTCACAATCAGCAAAGCAAGATTGAATATTCATCATGTTGCAGGGTGTTGAACACTTTTTAAATTCCCTGTTCAACATCTACAAAACCATGTATTATATGATATATTGAATGATGTAGCCTAAATTATGTATAAAAACATTTCGATTTTAATATTTTGTGCATCATGATATAGGCCTATATTTTTTCTATCTAGTTATCTTTCAAGAGTAGCATAGCCTACATGATATCTAATGAGATTTTCTTGTTTAGCTACTTTTCTAGAACGACATAAATGTTTTAAGTGGAATATGATGTTGAACTAAACATCATATGGATGCCTATTTTATGTGAGTCATCCAGCTATTGAACTGTTCGTTTTCGATAATGTATTATAGATTTTTACAAAATTGAATGTTTTATAAAATTTCTTGAATATTTTTTAAGATTTTCTTCAAATCTTTATCTTAAAGTGTCAGGTTCTTAAGTTCAGCATTTATTGAAGAAGAGGTTTTAATTAATGTTGAATCTGGAAAAGGAGTTTACTTATTTCAATAAGATCATAATTTTTTAAATCATTGCAAGCATAGAAGTATGTTGAATACTACATACCCTACATTATATGAATTTCATATGCTAAAGTATCATTAATTTTATTTTCCTCTAATTCAAATGTAATGAAAATTATCATGGAAAAAAGTTCATAAGCTGAAAGGAGAACGTTTTTTCAATTTATATCCATAAGCCTACTTGTGTGATAGTGCTACCAACAAAACTTATTATTTAATACAAGAGTGCATGTCCAACTCTTCTTTGTTGCTCGACAAACAGACTCATAGTAGGTAGTTATCACATCTCTAAAAAAACACGTTTTCTATCACACTATGCTAGTAGGATAAGTTAACATTCTTCTCAGGTTTGAACTTGACACATTATAAAATTCTCTCAGGATTCAGTTACCAACAAGGCCTACTAGAGTAGTAGATAATTTGATGAGTGTTTCTCGGAACTGGAGTTACATCATTGTAGTTTTTTTATTATGTTAAAGGCTCATATTACGGTAATGCAGCACATTCTGAGAATGTTACAGCATAGAAATTTAGAAAGTACACTGTCTCCCAAGGTCATTCGGCAGTGTTTGGTCCCAAAGATTCACTCGGATTCATTGATGAGTTCTAACTTTCTTACAACCGTTTCTATAAAAAGAGATTGTAGACACAAAATAGTTCTGGATGAATATTTTTTCAAGATCTGAAAATACTTTTTCACAGCATTCAACTTCGGATTATGTTCGTTTAATAATAATTATTTATCTATAATGCAATTTCTCATTCATTTCCATATATGTTGTTAAAAAAAATTCTTAGTAATTTTTCAAGGAAATTCTTTTCAACAGCATAAAACTTTGGATGTTCGTTTATTATTTATCGATAGTGCAAATTCTCATTAATTTCCATCTGTAAATACTTTTTATTTATTCACTTGATGACCAGAGCTCAAGAACAAAGGTTTCCTTCCATCATATAATTTGCCCATCTTGGAGAAGGATGTGCCCATCAAGCACATCATATAAAACTGGCTATAGTATCTTTTCCTCTGTCTGTGTGATTTCCAACCAGTTCACGAACTGGTTTTAGTGGACCGCCCTCGCCCTACTCATCTGCTTATTATTGCCATGCGAGAGAGGCCTACAGCTATGGGTTTAATGTTGGGGAATCCCTCTTCCAGTAAAGTTCAAGTTCATTTCTTACGCAGTTCATTCTTCCAAGGTCATTTTGTATTCCGAAGAAGTTGTCAAAAAAGAGGATTCCATCCACGAGCTTAGTTTTATGGGCTTTTTATCTAAGTTCTAAGTTGGCAATCTTCTCTCCCATATAGGCTACTCTTCATCTCTTCCATATACTTCATGTCTGGCCTGAGATTACATCATTCACATGATTTTATATTGAATATCTTGAACAAAAACATTATTGAAAGCTTAATTCAAACAATAAAATCTCTATTGAACATTCATATTCTTCTTAGGGCAGTGCAAAGGCTAAAAATAAACTTTCTACTGGTGATATTTTTTCAAGTTTTTCGATTTGTATATCATCAAGCTATCAAAATGAAACAGTTTTCTTAGGGAAACATTTTTTTCCGATCATTACTTTTTGAGATATGAGCGCCTGAAGTTTAAATTTTTGGGACAGAACATTTCGAATTCAGTAAAAGATAAATCTATGAAATTTAGAGGATAAATTCTTAATGGTTTTGTTGATTGAATAAAACAAAAACATTCTAAAAATATCAATTTTTGAGAAAGTTATTCAATTTACTGGAAATGACCAAAAATAGCTTTTAGTTGAGTTATTTTTGGTAAATTGAATAACTTTATCAAAAATTGTTTTATTCAAATCAACAATACCGTGAAGAATTTATCCTCTAAATCTCATGGATTCATCTCTTACCGAATTTGAAATGTCCTGTCCCTAAAATTAAAACTTTAGGCGCTCATAAAAAAATAGGCTATCTCAAAAAGTAATGATCGGAAAAAAATGTGTTCCAGAAAAAATTGTTTTATTTTGATAGCTTGATGGTATATAAATCGAAAAACTTTGAAAAATATCACCAGTAGAAAGTTTATTTTAGCCTTTGCTCAGCCTTAATAATATGGTTCTCTTGGGATGTTGTAGCTTTTAAAACTTATACAACATATTTTTGATACTTTCAAAAGATTTTCAAATGTGGGAAAATACAGCATAAAGCTTATATTTTTCCGCCAACCTCGAAAAGAGGTTGATCACGAAAGCAATTTTACTTTTTTCTGGCAAAAATAAAATAAGTTTCCAATTAAAGATTAAACTTAGGATTGCCAACTGAATGTATGTGTTCAAGCTCCGCGGCTATTTATTTTCCAATCTATAAACACGGAATAGATTTCCCAAAACATTTTCAAAATAATTGAATGAGCTCTTGCTGGATGAATGTTTTTCTAGTCTATACAATTCCAATTTGCTCTACTGTTATTGAAATCTAGTAATTTGACATAATTAATTGACAAATAAGGAATGAAATAACTTTTTATAAAATGTTAGAAGAGTATAACGTGGATAAAATGTTTAAAAATAATATATAGGCCTATAATGAGAATTCAATGAGATGGAATTTACAATTATTATAAAACGAAAATAAAAATTAAATGCTGAAATAGAATTGCACGCTTTTTGAAATTATAGTTGAAGAATTTGAAGAAATACCAAAGCTCTCACAGAACTCTTATCTTCCCTCCCCTGCGCGAGACTTTTTATTCAAAACTATTTTCGAATGAAATGTTACCTGAGTTATTACTAGTTACCTGGAATTGAAAACTAGCTATCAAAACCATTTTGGGATCGATTCAATTGAAGATTTTCATCATCTGACATCAAAAGCTTTGCGAATGAAAGTTTTATATTTTTTATGGATAATACCCACATTAGAATAATTCTCTTCATAGCTCAATTTCGTCTAGAACTTTATAAAATGTATCTCACAATAGAGCCTATTATTTTTAGTTGCTTCATTGCATCCGTATTATTTTGCAAGAGTGGGCAAAAGCATGTAAACCTGTAACCGATTCGAACCGCATTCTGCTTCATGATTATCTCAATTTTGAGCCTGTTTTTCAAGTTCGCGAATCATGACAGCTCTTATTTGAATAAAAAATCTCACTCGTTCTATTAACTTCGGTTCATGTTTGAATTCAATCATCAATAGAATGTTTTCATAGTTTTAGAATGGGTCTACGTAATCATAAAAAATGGCAGAAATATCATTTCCAAGACAGGCAACTTTCATTAATTTTTTTAAGTATATAATTTATAATTTTTGAATATTTTTACTACGGTATTCGTATTATTGAAAATATATCATTATGTAATATGCAATAAATTTAAAATCCTAATACTGTTATTAACATCAAGCCTGCTCTATATTATATTATTTTGAATACTACCAATATCCTACCATTAGATTTGAGAACTCTACAATTATTTGATAAGAACCAAATTGTTTTGACAAGTACTGTACAAAAGTTTTGAAGTTCAATCTTTATGAAATTTCCTTCAAAGTTCAAAGTGTATTTATCGTTTCTTTTAACAAGTGGGAAACATGAATTTGTGGAATGTGGACTATTGGTCAAAAATGGGGAGAATAATATATGAGTCAAGTGTAACATCAAGTAAAGTTCACGTGTTTTGCTCTAGTATTAAGAAACATCTTCAAGCTAATGAGCTATCAATCATACCGACTATTCAATAATAGATTATATTATTCATTGATAGCAGATTTTCTAATTTTACTGTCTACTATCAATTCCAAACTGAATCGTTTTGATATAAAAATTTAGCCAAATTTAGTTTCCCATGGGAAGAGGGTATAAAAGTAAGGAATGAGGGTGAATAGGAGTGAAAAAGGGCCTCAAAAAACGTTCAGCCAGTTGACGATTTTATTGTGTAGAAAATTTTATTACAGTTTGTCAAGAGGAGCAAAAACATTTTTGGAAGTCTCCTTTGCTGTAATCATCATCAAATCTAAAGGTGTCACCTCAACCTACTGGTACAGTTGTGATTCGATTTTTTTTCTAATAATCAATTGACGTATCGGTGAGATATGTGTCAAATATGTGGCTAAACTCATTAGAGTTTGAGGAACTGATGTAGTAGAGGCTACAGTAACTATATAACTGGTTATATAGTTACTGTAGTAGAGGCTACAGTAACTATATAACTGGTTATATAGTTACTGTAGTATAGGTCATTGGATGGTATGAATAAAAGTCACCCTATTCTGGAAATTATGTCTTCTAGATATTAGTTTGTTAATAATAGTATGTACCTAGCTCTTCAAGACAAGCAAAAAATGCTTCACAGACAGATAGAATAACTTAGTACAATTATCTCCAATAAAAGTTGATAAGTACAAAATGGAAAATAGAAAATTTATCTCCCTTTCTGGCTTCTCAAAACAGATAATTATAGTTATATATCCAATTTCTTGGCTATTCATTTACTGTTGATGATTTTGTTTTCAAAATCAAAAGTCTCAAGACAAATCATTTAGATATTTAGGGATGACTGGACAAAACTTTGATACACCGAATAATCTATGTCTATTTTACAAATTAGTACATAACATTATGTAAAGAGGCATAATTAGAAAATTCTGCTAAAATTTTGAGCAAATCAAATTGTATGATGTTTTGTTTCAACAATCCATAACTGAAGAAATAATTTTAATCTCAAAAGTAGCTTATAGGTACCGTAGTTATTTTTGTAGAGGATAACATTATCTTAATAATCGATGATTGGGAATATATTATTAATTGATTATCTTCAATTTATCAAGTTTGATGAAATTTTCAAATTGAAAAATGGAGATTTATAAATTTTTCATTCATATGAGACGAATAAATTAATACAACCTGTCTCACTTTTAAGAATGTTTTCACAGATTAAAAGAAAATTACCAAGAGCTCTTTTATATTGACACACACAAAATAAAAAAGTTTGGAATGAGGGTGAATAGGAGTGAAAAAGGGCCTCAAAAAACGTTCAGCCAGTTGACGATTTTATTGTGTAGAAAATTTTATTACAGTTTGTCAAGATGAGCAAAAACATTTTTGGAAGTCTCCTTTGCTGTAATCATCATCAAATCTAAAGGTGTCACCTCAACCTACTGGTACAGTTGTGATTCGATTTTTTTTCTAATAATCAATTGACGTATCGGTGAGATATGTGTCAAATATGTGGCTAAACTCATTAGAGTTTGAGGAACTGATGTAGTAGAGGCTACAGTAACTATATAACTGGTTATATAGTTACTGTAGTAGAGGCTACAGTAACTATATAACTGGTTATATAGTTACTGTAGTATAGGTCATTGGATGGTATGAATAAAAGTCACCCTATTCTGGAAATTATGTCTTCTAGACATTAGTTTGTTAATAATAGTATGTACCTAGCTCTTCAAGACAAGCAAAAAATGCTTCACAGACAGATAGAATAACTTAGTACAATTATCTCCAATAAAAGTTGATAAGTACAAAATGGAAAATAGAAAATTTATCTCCCTTTCTGGCTTCTCAAAACAGATAATTATAGTTATATATCCAATTTCTTGGCTATTCATTTACTGTTGATGATTTTGTTTTCAAAATCAAAAGTCTCAAGACAAATCATTTAGATATTTAGGGATGACTGGACAAAACTTTGATACACCGAATAATCTATGTCTATTTTACAAATTAGTACATAACATTATGTAAAGAGGCATAATTAGAAAATTCTGCTAAAATTTTGAGCAAATCAAATTGTATGATGTTTTGTTTCAACAATCCATAACTGAAGAAATAATTTTAATCTCAAAAGTAGCTTATAGGTACCGTAGTTATTTTTGTAGAGGATAACATTATCTTAATAATCGATGATTGGGAATATATTATTAATTGATTATCTTCAATTTATCAAGTTTGATGAAATTTTCAAATTGAAAAATGGAGATTTATAAATTTTTCATTCATATGAGACGAATAAATTAATACAACCTGTCTCACTTTTAAGAATGTTTTCACAGATTAAAAGAAAATTACCAAGAGCTCTTTTATATTGACACACACAAAATAAAAAAGTTTGGAATTGATTAATTCCATAGGTAGCCTATGTAGTGTTGTTGAATTTTCTAATTGCTAAGACGCTGAGGATAAAAAGCCTTTTGAATTTGGTGGGTTTAAATACATACAATGAGGACCTAGAATGAAGTGATTCAACAATTTTATATGAATTGTTCCTATGATCTTCAAATTAATCCAAGCACTAAACAGTTGATGAACATCAAGTAACAAAAAGTACCAAAAGTTGATAAAGTCACACAAGGTTAAAAGCTATAAGAGCGAAGCAGCAAAATTATATTTTCATCGAATATTTTAAAAATTAGCTCTGGAAGATGCACAAAATTCAAATCTTTGTAATCAATAATAGACTTTTGATTCAGGCTACCTTGATGAGAAAATGTAAAACAATTGTTTTGTAACAGTAGTCAAAAAATTTATTGGTTTAAGCTATTCAAGAGTGGATTTCAATATACGTTCTTGTACATGCACACATATTTGTCCCACTCCAGTAATAAGATTCTATTTTAATTTCTAAAGAAATACGTCCTGATTTAAAGTTAATATTATGAAAAATAGTTCTTAGTTCCGGTAACAGCTTGATTAACGAGCACAAGTAATAGATGAACAATATGCAAATCAGTCTTTAAAATAAGAAATTTCAAATTCAACTTACCAAAATAGTGATCTTCATTGTTGCTGTTGTTGTAATGTAGCTTTGAACTTGATCTTGACCGGTAAGCAGAACACGATTCAATGGTTTAGTGGTGGAGGTGCCGGTTTATATAAGAGTTGCGACTAGTGATGAGAGGTGCCTGGATTACGCACTCGTTCATACACACACACACGCACACCCTCGCCGGCACGTGAGAACTCTTCCTTGGATTTTCCTCAACTTCTTCAGCACAAAAAGTGAATGGCCTCACTATGATCATTATTGCAAAACAATGACGTCTTTCCTTCGAATGGAACATTTTACTAGAAAAATCTATCAAAATCACTCGTTCCGTTAAAATAATCGACAGGTCATTGTGCGCCAATTTATCATTATACTCATGTTGCGGTACATCACAATGCAGACCGCAAGTTCAATGTAATTCTGATGTTATTGGCATCCAGCTCCAATCTTCCATCATTAGTTGCATATTGTGCTGCTTTGTTAGACCAAATTCACATCAAAATTCTCAGTAATGTTTTCCTCCTTCAACGGAAACACAATTGCAATTCCAGATAATTTGGAATCTCAGTTCCACTGAACATTTTAGCCAATTTTGCAAAAAAGTAGTTGTTTACAAGTCAACAAGTGGGCTGATTTGATTTTTTCAATTTCCTAGAACCACACTGATCTAAAAATGTTTTTGTTTCCTCAGAATCATGTCAATTCGAAAGTACCTACAATTCCCAATAATCTCTGCTCTAGCTGCTCTTTAGAAAAGTATCAAAACAAACTGATTATGAAGAGCCTGAGCTAAATTCCAGTTTTCCAAGAATAGAATATTTTTTAAAATGTTATCTT
Source organism: Nilaparvata lugens (assembly GCF_014356525.2). Taxonomy (NCBI): domain Eukaryota; kingdom Metazoa; phylum Arthropoda; class Insecta; order Hemiptera; family Delphacidae; genus Nilaparvata; species Nilaparvata lugens. The sequence goes on along the minus strand of NC_052505.1, from coordinate 14,752,704 downwards.
GAGTAAGCAATTTTCGAAGAAATTTATTTAACCCAATACATGTGCGAGTACATCTCTATTATTGAAATCTTCAATCTGCCTTGGTATGATGAGAAAATGTTATTACCTACTCTGTATGGTTGACGAATCCCTTGGATTCGAGAGTTCCTGGAATACCTACTTATCAACTGACGAGTGAAGTGGAACGAAGTTGATAAAAATTATGGTTTTTCATGATAAATCAATTTTCTTTGGAAGCTCTCATGAAAATTAAAAGAATATAGAGTCAATTCCATCATTCTTGGCCTCATCCAAGTTTATGTGGGATGAGCATGTGGATGCACTATAGTTACTAGGCTGAGTAAAAGGATCTATTTGTTATAATAAATATCGTTAAATTTGTACCATTATCGGTGTCAAAAAAATGGTATATTTCTACTCCCATGTTGCTTATGGTATAGAGTTGTGGGGAGGCACCACTGATTTTCATTTCCAAAAGGGTTTTTAAACTGCAAAAGAGAGCTGTACGATACATGGCTGGTCTTAAGTATAATGAGTCTTGTAGAGAGTCATTAGTTTCTTTGAATTTTCTCACCTTACCTTCTATTTACATATACAAAATTATAAATTTTCACCCATAAACATATCTCGAAACTGGTCACGAATGCAGAAGTAGGCCTACACTAGAGGTGGAAACAATATAAGACAGCATAGGTTGAAACTGTATGAGAAAATTCCTTCTTACATTGGTGCTAAATTATACAACAAATTGCCTGCCGAGTTGAAATCTAAGTCAATAAGCATTTTCAAAAGTAGTTTACACAGCTTTCTTGCTGCAAAGGCCTACTATAGAGTTATAGATTTCTGTGATAGCTAGTAGGTATTGGCACTTAGGTACAAGTTGTTCATTAGCACTTACAAATTATCGTATGAGTACAAGTATAAGCGCATCGCATTAATTATATCGGTATAATTTTCTCCAATTTTTATATTTCATTGTTGTATGGTTTCTTTCTGTAGCTTATTTCAAATTAATCTCTATGACGATGTTCAACTGTTTATCGTATTACATGTATGATATACTGTGTTGAATAAATTGATATCTTATCTTATTATTACAGTTTGAACATCATTTTCAACACTACAAAAAAACAGACCTTAGTTTTGTTAGATTGATCCACTTTGCCCCATATAGTGTAGGGGGAGATTTCATTCATGAAATCATGAATGTATTGCTGGAACTTTAAGTGCACTTGAGCACTGAATGCTATGTCAAGTTTGTAAGAACTAAATGAGCTTGCATTTTGGAAAGCAACACAGTTTTGTTCTATGTTGGACCAGTCCCCAGTGGTATTGCAATATCTATTTGTTGCCTCAAGGGTACGAAAATTTTATGTGTTTACAAGCTGCTGTAATATTATTTCAAATAATCTCTCAATTTTCACTGCTCTATGAGTGTTGAAATCTAGAATATGATTGCTGGGTATGTTTTATTGTTTCAATTGCTTACTATAGTATTGAAGCCTGAGTTGGAGCGGGCTGAACCCACAACTACTTATCATTTCCAGATCTTATATACGAGATTTTTTTACAAAATGTGCTGATCGTCAAAAATGATGAGTTTAACCATAGAGAAAAAATAACATAAGAAGATATCCCTCATGGTATAGAGCATTATTTATGTTCCAAATTTCATTGTTTGTTCAAGCCAATAGTCCATGTAGTTCTTTTTCGTGAAGCTATGTGATGCTGGTAGTCTCTCATCATAATGTGCCGCTCATACACTCTCACCTGGCCAACACAGTAACAATCTACAATAGTCAACAGTAATCAGCAATAATCGGCTTGATATAAAAGTAAAATTTATAAAAAAAATTCCCTGTGGGATATCTTTCCATGCTATATTTTCTCTATGTTTTAACATATTCTATGTAATTTATCTATGGTAATCAAATTTAATTTTTATAGAAGTCGTAAAAAAATCCATTGCTTTCTACAATACCAAAGGCATCCCACAGAAGAGGATGCCATACTTAATTGTTGAATTAAAACGACCTAAATAAGTTTTGAATACAGTAATAAGTTTTGTTTAAATGGAAAGATTAATAAATTTGTGAATATATGAAAATTTATTCATATTAATAAGTTCATAATTTCATATCACATCACAAGACTTTCAATATATTGTATGATTATTTCGTTGTTGGATTGAATTACAATCAACAAGTAGAGGTAAGATTCCCTTGAGAAGAATATATTTATGCGCATGTGAATGCGGAGAATTCCTGCATGAGGATAGCAGAGGTTGCATTAATAATGTATTAATTGTATTAATATGCATTATCAGCAGATGTAGTTCTGAATTATTCAGAAAAAGTATATAATATAGCATTGAATTTTGACTTGAGAGCAAAATGAATCATTAAATTCCAAGTAGAAGTGGTAGAGAACCCAAGATTGGTGACAATGCTTTTAGACTATATATTTTTTCTAATATTGGTTTAAGTTAGTATAATCAGGAGAACCACCTGTTTTTTTTTAATAAAATAGACCAACTACATACTTTGCAACTAGTACTTATTTTAGTAAGCTAAACTCTTAAAACATTTATACGGTACCTATTTTCTAACATATTTTCATATTTTTTACATATTTTCTTAACACATCAAACCTGCACAACATTATATGATTTGAACTTTGTTTAGGCACATGAGCCATCAGAACTCATAGTAATTTCAGGTTTTTTTTCAAAAGTATTTTAATATATTACAGGTTGAGGCAGAGCCGATTGACGATTTTGTAAGGGTTATAAGTGATGAACCGTTCAACTTGGAAAAAAATCTTTTATGGCTTCAATTCAGTTTGAAATATAGTTTTTATTGTTATTTTTTGGAAATTATATCAGTTAAATGGCGGCCATAAGCAGCAATAGCGTATGTTTGAAGTTTTAGAACGCATTTTGGCACAATGTGATTGGTAAGGCTCTTCTCTGATTCGCTACGTTAGCTCTAACAAGGTGTGTGGACAATCTTTGGAAACTTTGTTTTTGAGTTAATCTCATAGATAAAAATCGCATATGCTTGAATCGGGTGAGCCATAGTTCTTTGAGAATGACAACATCACCGTCAATGTCACCTTCCAGCGTTATGTGACAATGCTACTTACGTTTCTGCGCCCTTAAGTGGAAGAACTTGCTGAGGAACATGACTTGGGAGAAATATGGTTTAGCAGGGTGAAGCTACAGCCCACACAGGACGCATTTCGATGAATGTGTTGAGACAAATGTTCCCAGGGCGGCTTATCTCACTAAGGGTGGACTTGAGGTGGCCGGCACGCTCATCCGATTTAAGCATATGAGATTTTTTCTATGGGGTTACCTTAAAAATAAAGTTTTCAAAGATCACCCACACACCTTGGAAGAACTAAAGGAGCGAATCAGAGACGAGATCCTGGCCTTACCAATCGCAGTGTGCCAAAATTCATTTGAAAGCTTAAAAAAATACGCTACATTAGTGTATTGCTGCTTATATGGCCGCCATTTAACTGTTAATTCCATAAAAATAACAATATACAATAAAAACTATATTTCAAACTGAATTATAATCTGGCAGTATGGCGAGTGTTGTCGTTGTGTACTGTATGTCACTCTTTATTGACAGCTGCTCTTGGGTCTTCTTGACATACAACAATGAGCACAGTAGGCTATGCACTGGCTGAAGATTTTGAAAATGTCAAGGCTCTTGGAAAGAGGTCAGCAGTGATCCCTGTGCTCTCTTCTGCATAAGCAGAATATCCTGGACAGCAGGAACATATCACCAAAGAAGCACTCCATAGCCTACATCAAATGACTGTGGAAGAGTGCATGGTATGCAATCACAAGGCAGTTCTGGTTGACCTGTTGTCTCAGCCATCTTAGGAGGTTTCACCTTGAAACCTTGAGGCACACCTGATGAATGTAGTGATTCCAGGACAGTCTTCCATCAAGCCAGAAGCCAGGCAATGTGGCCGGCTCATGTGCAGCTGCATTCCTCTTCAATGAACAGACAAGCAGGATGGATGTCTCATCCACACTGGCACACCTAGTGATGAAAATTATATAATTTATTATTAACAATAACACTATTATTATTCAAATACAAGGACGACTCATGAATGAAGGATTGGGGGTTGAAATCAAGCCATTCAATTTGTTTGTTGAGAGTTTTCAATGAAGATTATTGATTCAGCTAAAAATTGATATAAAAATTATAAAATAATAAAACTATTCTGTCTTAATAATTTCATAGTGTGAATTTTCACAGTTGTGAATAAAATTTTGTAGAGTAATACTTTACAATAACATTTTGTTTAGAGAAGGAATGAGCATTGAGGCAAGATTTGAAGTGATTAATAAATATACCTGTAAACCGGGGTGACTTTGTTCCAATTTTATGGATTTGAGATTTTGAACAGCTTGCAATCAATACTCAAGTTGCAACAAATCTCTTTCAATATTTTTTACCTTATTCTGCAATGTTTGAAGAGTAATATTGTATTTGCATCATATTCTGCATAATATCTCAAATTTATACTGGGACAAAGTCACCCCAAGTTTAACCTTTAATGTGACCTCCTTGTATTTAACTAGTAAAAGAACCCTAACCATTTCAACTATGAATATTATAGATATACCAATTGAGATATAGTGAAAAGGCCAAAATAATATGTACTCACCGATATCATAAGTCTTTCAGAAATAAGTTTTCCAATACGAATTTTTCTGACAGTGAAATCACAAGATACATGTGAAATCACAATATGAATGTTTCGGAGGGGAAAATGGAGAAAACCCAAGAGACCAGAGATGGGTGAAACTACAGGCACAAATGTGGGTCAAGAGGCTGAGTCAAGGGTGGCCGGGCGCCCTAGAGGCAGCTTGGCCGCCCCTTCCTCAGCGAAAGGACCTACAAAGAAGGCCAGGAGTGGAACTCACATAGGTCAGGAAGACTAATCAGTCTGAAGGGACTGGCAAGCATATCACACTGGATTGCGACAAGGATTGCAACCAGGTGATGAATGGAATGCTAGTATAGGGAAAAACTCCTGGTTTTTGTAAAGGACATAGGTATTAGTTTGGCTAACTAACATACTGCTTGCGGGAACACAATAAGCTTCGGTTGACGTGTGGGGTTCTTTGAACCTTTGGATCCTTGTATCCGTCCCTTCAAAAACAATAAACTCCAAATCAGACACCATAATCAAAATGGAAAGACTGTAGATGGCAGAATTTCTTTACAAGAATAATCACTGATTAATGTATACATGAATAAACTTAGTTTTTTCTGCACTATCCATGTTTGCATTCTACAGTTTAATTTTGAGCAATGAATTTTCTCGTTTCTGTCCGATTGAGAAAATGTTTTTTTTTACACTAATCTGTTAATAAGCCCTACTCCATGATTCTACATCTCTTAGCCTTTTCAACAAACACCGAAATCAAATTTTAATTCTGTATTCTACCAAATAAACAAGTACCTAATCTAAAAAAATTGATAATATTCATATTTTTTATCGAGCAGGCGAAGATTGGCTAATCTTTACTTTGACAATTTTGACTTTTGAAAACGCGTATGAATTCGTATGGGGTGAATTTGTCAACCTACTCAAAACTTCTTCCATCAATAAGCTTTTTCTGTAAAATAACTCTGGAAATCGATAATCCACCTTATAATTTTGTAGAAAAATAAATTATTATTATCAAAATTCGTATTTTTTCCATTTTTTCTTTTATTTTGGAAATAAGTTAATGATGATGATGCTCATTGAAAGTGAAAAGTTTGGTTAGTTTAGTGATGTGAAACAATATGGCTGCTATCAGCTCAGCGGACCAAAACACTATAGAAGTAAAAACCAAAAGCATAGAACAAACCCTTCTTCCTTTAGTAAAACAGGTAAAAATTCAGACTTCTATCATTATTTAAGCATAGTGTTGAGATTTAATCATTAAAATATTGTTATGAGTGATGGTCTGTACTCGGTATCGTTACGGTATCAGAGCTACTCTTGGACACACCTATCAACATATCTAAAAATAATATGAATGTTAAAATGATACCTTGCTTTGACACTTGCTTGTTTTAACAACATATTCATTAAGTGGTTTAGTCTTTCAAATTCTTAGTTTTTATAATGCAAGTACCTTTAAATTGCTTTGGAAATGTGTTTTACTGGAGGTTAGAATAACCGTTGTTTATTATAATCCTGATGATGTTCATTCTTTTCTACACTGATTGCACCGTTTCAAGTTTTTATATCACAGCATTTAAAGAAATATCATCATTTTCACTTACATTGCCATTTCACTTGATTCTGACTCGATCTCAATTTTCGCGGGGTAAATTTGAATTTTATGGTCTATGATTTGTCATGCGCTGACTTAGTTTGGAAAACTCTCACTAGGGCTCGTTGATGACGAGGTTTTCCCTGATTTGTGATTTCCCATTTTCTTGCGTAAAAATCGTTTATATCTTTATGTTTCGCATCTGACTCTCATTTTCCTGTACAATAAATCATTGAATATATTACCAGCATAAATATAAAATGATTGGCTTA